>NW_010159373.1:0-5271 GCF_000695765.1 Mesitornis unicolor
AAACAAGAGCACTAAACATGCTAGCTTCACAATTCACTTAATTTTCAATCAATCTAAATTTTTAATGTGAATATGAAATAGTCATGTTCTTACTGTGGTCAATTATATCCTCTGCCTTTTAAAAAGAAATTTGTCCTGGATCAGTACAGCCATTTCTTTGTATCCCATCTAACTTGGCTAAGAACTGTTCTACATTACTGTGAATATCCTTGTAAAGAAATTATTTTCTTATGATCACTGCTATGAATGGCAGCTATAAAATACATTTTCTATTTAATAATTTCAAATTCAGTGCTTCTAGCTTATTACCAAGCTCAAAAGCTAATCTCAACTCCCACATATTCCAATGTTTCAGTTGTTGTACTGCTATGTTTTCACTAGGTCTGTAATTTATTTTAATAAAATATATCATCTTGTCTTAAATGGCATTATCAGCCCAGCTCCTAAGATAAACAAATCTGTATAGAAAACCTCTGTCTTAATGTTCACACAGAGATTTATTTGGGTATTGACTATATAGATAAGGAGGAAGACTATCTGGGGAATCCTCTTCATTAAACCTGCAGCAAAATGACTTTCAAGGAAAGCGAATTGAGAGGCTGAAAAGTTGCCTGGAATTTTTTTGCAAAAAGCTACTGTCACTTGGAACTTGATTTATGGCAAGATGATGAAGCCAAGTGCAGAAAAGCCATTAGTACGCCCAAAAGCAATCATTTGTTGTGGTGGCGTGTTTCATATAGCAGACAGGGGACGGAATTGAGACTATGTTGAATTCAGTGAGAAAACTATCTTCTTAGCTAGACTTCAGATCAGTTGAATCTTGACTTTGGTCATTAGTTGTAAAATGTCAAAACAAACAAACAAAAACCCCAACAACAACAACAAAAAAACAACAAGAAAAAAGTCTCAGGCTATACCATTCACAGTTTTCAAACTTAAATTTAGGCTTGTATATAGTTACTCTGATAGGTACTGAGCACTTTATGATTCTAAGAATACTTAGATATTTCAAAATTCTGTTTCTTTGGTTTTTGGTTTTGGGTTTTTTTGGGTTTTTGGTTTTGGGTTTTTGTTGTTTGGGTTTTTTTGTTTTCTGTTTTGTTTTGTGGGGTTTTTTTTCCCTGAAATCTTTATGTGCGATACTAACGGAGTGTAAGGGGGTGGGGAAGTGTGTGTGAGAGAGGGCTGTTGTTTTTGTTTAATGAGTTCCATGAACTAAATTGACAGTGTAAGTAGGCATTCTTAAATGGTGGCATAATTTTCATGTGTTCTGAGTGTAATGTTTGGTTGCAGCAAAATACTCCAGAAACTTAGCACTTCAGATTTCCGTAATCTGTTTATATTTAGCCTTAATGCTGCCTGTTAACTCATGAAAGAGAATCTTCTAAAATAATATTTTTAATAAATTTCATCTACATTTGAAACTTCTGCCATTCTTATATGATAGGAAGCTAGGCATGTGGTGTGTATTATAGAGAATTTTTAAAGAGTCTGAAAAACAGCAAGGTGATGTTTCAGATATTTATTACCAGTCTTCATTTACAGAAACTGATTTTATTGCATGAGAAAAAGAGAGGGCAGTAAGGTGTCAGTTGATACAAGTTGTTTTAAGATTAGATTTTTACATTAAATGTACAAAGAAGATAGAGCCACGAACGTTATGGACAGATCTAGTGCAGATTTCATATTAGAGAAAAGGATAGAAGGAAAGATAGAGGCTGAACATAACTAAGGACAGTTTAGCTTTCATCTTCAACTATTAATATAGTTTGGTTTAGGTTCTGATGCTTGAAACATGTCTGATTCTGCTTTGCAGATAAGTCATGATGGTTGGTCAATTTTTTTTAGGTGAACTGGGACAGGGAGGAAAATTTAGACAAAGCACCATAAACAAATTCTGTTTTCAGTAGGTTTGTAGTAACAAAGCTTAATTTATTTCTGCTTATAAGTGGGGGAGGGAACTACTTTCTCAGTTGCATAGTCATTTCCAGGTGCTCAGAAAATGTATCTTTGAAATTGTGAGCTAAGTTTAAAAATAATTATACTGTTTTAATGATTAAAATTGGGAATTTATAGGGTTTGATCTTGTAGGACTTCAGTTTTCTATTTTTTTCTCTTCATTAACAGTAATTATAAATTTTCAAAAAAATAACAGTCAAATTTTGAGTACTGCTAACATTCTTATAATCAAATGGAAGTTCTCATAATTTGAAATACCTCCAGAACAGTATTTAAAAGTTACAGTATTTAAAAGTTACAGTCATTTCAGTTATGGTAGAATTAGGTTTACTTTTTCAGTAAAAGTTATTAGATAATTTTTCCCATTTTCTTAATAACTCAGTCATGTTGATTACTCTCATGTTTTGCTATCTGCTTAAAATAGTGAAATGATTGTGTTTATTTAAATAAAGAGGAATACTGAATCTATTAGGAATGCTACTGAACCCAGTTTACACATAATGAACTTTTGGATATTCATTAAATCTAACTTCTGAACATTAGATGGTAGTAGTGGTGAAATTCAGAGTCTACTCAAATGGTGCAAAATTTTTGGTATTGTTTTGAGTGATCATTTCTTAATTTTGTGTTCAGAACGTTGATAATTGGTTTGGTTTTTATTTTTTCTTTCTATACCAAAGTCATTGCTAGGAAAAATATGGAAGAAGGAGCTTAGAGTTCTCTACTAAAGCGACAGTTCATTTCATTGTTTACTCTTTCCAAAAATTAGTAGAAGTTTAGGTGATCTCCATTTTGGCTTGATGACTTTTGATACCTACTTTACTTTAATAGATCTGCTGATTACACTGTGACAATTACAGTTGTAGTCCAGGGCTCCTTGCCATGACACAGTTCTATAGTATAATGAAATTTTGATTCAGGGGAAAAAAAAATAGTAATTTAAAATTTTGATAACTTCAACATTTCTGAACATTTTAAATACAGAGAAAAGATGAGGTTACTGAAAATCGTAAGGCTCATGGTTATCATTTCACAAGCAGATAGTTCTTTCTAGCTGTCTTATGTCTATATACTTTGCTTTCTTTCTCCCAAACAATAGTTTTTTTTACCTTTAGAATTGACTAGTTCTCGTCTTAGACTGTGTAAGCAGTCTTTGTGGACAGACTATTAAGATAGTACAGCTAGTACAATCTTCCTCCTGTGAGGGAGTGACTTGAGTCCTAGCTCTTCTGTCTGCTCTTTCATCCATCTGTCAAGTGATAAGTTTCTTTCATTTCTTTCCAAAGCCAGTGTTTATCAGAGAAAGGGGAGAAAGCTATGGTTCTTTTTCTAAAGTTTTAATTTCTGATAAACTGGTAAGAAAAGTAAGATTAATTTTACTAAGTGATGCTGTGATTCCTTCCTCAGTTCATCATGCTTGCCAAGACCATTGAGAGTGACATGTCCACTTGCTCTCTTTTAAACAAGGGGTCAAGTAATAACCTCCAATTCTTCACTTTCATCTTCAACACCTGATTGAGAATCCTTCCTATTGACAGTATTGCTAGCAAGATAGCTAGCAAGATAGTTCACATGCCTTTTACTAGACAAGAAGTTAGCTAGACAAAGTTGTCCTGGCAATGCATTTCTTCAGTTACCTTGTATAGATTTCATCTCTAGCCCAGCCATTTGGAGTCTGTTCTTAAAAGTGAATGATGGAAAGGTTGCTACTTAGCTTCTATTCTGGAGAAAAGATAATTCATAGAATCATAGAATGTATTGGGTTGAAAGGGACCTTTAGAGATCATCTGGTCCAACTCCCCTGCAGTAAGCAGGGACAGTGTTACCAGATCAGGTTGCTTAGAGCACCATCAAGCCTGATTTTGAATATCTCCAGGGATGGGGCCTCCACCACCTCTCTGGGAAACTTGTTCCAGTGATCTCCCACCCTCATATTGAAGAACTTTTTCCTAATATCTCCAGCCTAAATGTACCCTTTTCTAGTTTAAAACGATTGCCTCTCGTCCTATTGCCACATGGCCCAGTGAACAGCTCTTCCTCAGATTTCTTACAGGCACTTTTCAGGTATTGGAAGGTTGCTATAACGTCCCCCCAGATCCTTCTTTTCTCCAGGCTGAACAAACCCAGCTCTCTCAGCCTGTCTTCACAGGAGAGGTTCTCCAGCCCATTGATCATCTTTGTGGCCCTCCCCTGGAACCTGCTCCAGCACTTCAATGTCCTTTCTGTGTTGGGGACTTCAAAGCTGGACGCAGTACTCCAGGTGAAGTCTCACCAGAGCAGAGTAGAGGGGCGAAATCACCTCCCTCAATCTGCTGGCCACTCTTCTTGTTACGCAGCCCAGGATATAGTTGGTACATTGTATAGTTGGTATATAGGTACATTGTCCTATTGTATATAGCTCATGTCCAGCTTCTCATCTACTAGTACTCCCAAGTTCTTTTCCTCAGGGCTGCTTTCCAGCACATCATCTCCTAGCTTGTATCAGTAATGAGTAAATGGTTAGGTCAGTGGTCAATGACTTACTGATTCTCAAAAGAGCAAGAAGAACTTGGCTTCTAGGTGTTGCTTGTATGGATCCTAACCACACGTGAAGGAACAACTCCCAGCAGAACAGCAGCATACCTCATATTGGGTGACACCTTATTTGTTTACCCCTAGACTTACCATCATTTTGGTTCCCAAGTGGCCTGCTCCCATCTTGCTCCGTTGGATTTCTTTGCATCACAAAATGCCACCTACACTTGCAAATTGCACCAATGCATATGCTTAAGAGCCTTCAAGTAAGCACTATAAACAATTTTTATCCCAGTTCTTGTAAGAAAGCATGAATATTCAATATCCTACTAAAGTTTATTTTTCTTTTCTTTGCATATGTGGAAGAACTATTTTTTTTTTTTGCAGTCCTCTCATAGGATAGTGCCTATTCTGAGGCACTGCTATGCCATCCTTTGAGATATAATTCATGTCCATATGTTTTAAATTAAATTTTAGATTTTAAGATAAGTTCTTAAATGATTAAGTGGCTAAGTAGGTGAGTAGTCACATTTGGATAGAGACCACCAAATTTTACATAAACTGGTTCTGTGTGTTGTTAAGGTGGATGGCTTTGGTATTTGTTGTGCCTTGTGAAACTGACCTTGTGGATAAAGGAGAAACTTAAAGAGTTGTTTTTCAGCAGAGATTTCTGGTGAAGGGAGAGTAAAGCAGTGAAAGTGAAGGACAGAAAGTGAATTCTGTTTTTTTAAGAAGCTTTTTGTTCTCTAGCAGATGATGTCAGATCTTTTTTATGTGTTTCCTGTTTCACTTACAGTA
>NW_010159373.1:5306-5604 GCF_000695765.1 Mesitornis unicolor
AACTAATCATACAATATACAAAAAGTTAAAGACTTATTGTGTCTTACTTACACAGCACATTATAATATAATACAATGCTCTATCAAAGCAGTTAGGTAAGATTGAGAAAAATAAAAACAGTCTCTTAAATGCCAAAGTTTTGGTAAATTAAAGGTAATAAACTGATTATTGAGTTACAAAAGGGATAAGGGAAGGAGCAATCCATCAGCAGGGATGTTAAGAGAGATTATGGGGTTTATTGCTTCTCCAAAAATGAATTCTGACTAAAGGAATAAGTTGAGGAATTATTTGCTACTGT
>NW_010159373.1:5630-30000 GCF_000695765.1 Mesitornis unicolor
ATGTATACCTAAAATTCTTTGGGAATGTAATTTATTCCAGCCGCCGCTCACTGAAATTTCTTATTCCAAACACAGAAAGTCTTACCAATATGAATAACTTGATAGAAAAAAAAAGGGGTTTTTTTCAGGTTTTGTGGCACTTTTGCATCAATATGAGATACTGTATCATCATACCACAGACAAATAGAACTATTTGAACTACAGAGTCTGCAGTGTATATCTTACAGAAGAAGTCGGGTAAATAAAACCGAATTTGCCGTAAATGCAAAGTGTGACCCTAGGGGTAAGCAAAAAAAGCGAAGGAAAATATTAAAAAAATGTATTTGAGGTTAGACAAAATATGTAAACGCTGAGATCTAAAACTACAGAAACTTTTAGAAAAAAAATAATGATTTTTGTCGGGTGCTTTTTGTCTTGAACAATGAAAAATATTTGGATGAAGGGATTGTACATTTCTTTCCTGATATTCTTTATAAGTATATAAGGAATGAATTTGAATTATTGACTTCCTTCATACTGGTAGTAGGAGTTGGGACAAGGTGCTTAAACCCCGTGTTCCATCATGGACTTATCTTTACTAGAGATGCAGCCTAAGTGCCCACATGAAGGCTTAAATAATATAGAGTTGTGTGCCGCCTTCCTACTGTATTTAAGAGCAAAGTATTTGAGTACTTCATTTGGATAAAAGTCTGAGTAACAGGTAACTTCTCCAGTGTTTTCACTGCTGCACACCAGATCAGTAGGGATTTTGCTATCCTGCATAATCAGTGGTAATATCTTAAGTTGTATATTTTACCCTGGCAACTTAGTCTCTGCTAGGTCAAAGCCAGTAAGAAATGTGAGCAGTGTATTGCTTCTTTTTAAGTTTTAGGAATATTTTATTGATTTTGACAGAATGATCACAACGAGTAGTACACGAGACTTTTGGCTATTGCACATAATTGTATTGATTTTTTGGTGAGCTTTAATGAGTAACTGGTAACTAATTATTTTTCATTTAGGATATAGTATGTCTTGATATTAGAGTAATTTCAAGGAATTTTCTGATGAAAAGGCCATTTATTATATCATTTAAGACCTACAGTAGAGAACCTTAGTCTTCTTTCATTTTAGCATTTAGAGACTGGCACAATTCTGTGGAGTGACAGCGGCTATAAGACACATGACAAATCTGGAGAGTAGAGTCTAGGAGTGGATGTCAGTGAATAGAATTCAAGTTCATCCAAGTCCAAAATAGTATGCAATAAGTTTATTTCATCTTAAGAAAATGATGCTACACATTTTACATTTGTTGTTCAAGAAATAAAAGCTCCCAAACCACATATTTCCAGGTAAAAGAAATTGAAGTTTCTACACAGTAAATAAGATAGCTTTACTAAAGAAAATGCGGATAGTGAACTCTCAGCAAAAGTTATTATTTTCTCTCACTTTTTTTTTTCATATGCTCAAGCTATTAATGCAGGCAAGGATGCCTCTTGCCTTCCTTTTTTATGCTCAGTTTTTATACATAAATTGTTACCAGCACATGTTTCCATGATGTGACAGAACTGTATCAACAAAACCATATTTGAAGCACAAGACACCAAATCACATGATATTGTTATCTGAGTAATGGCTGCACTTAAATCCTCCTAGTATTGAAAAAGCAAATATATGCAGGGTTAGTCAGTGGGAGAACTAGTTAGTATTGTTAGCTATTTAGGGGGCATGCTTTATGTGATTTGCCACATTGTTTTATAACATAACATAGTAATATATGAATGGATAACAAACTTGAGCCTTGCACTGTTGTCCCAGTTTTGCTGCTGATGCAATTGGTTTGCATTAAGTTTCTCACTCTTAACATTACTTGCATTATAGTAAATTTGTTAGTTGTGTATATCTTTCAAGATGTGGAACTTAGATGTTCTTCTCCCCTGTTCTTTGGGAGTTCTGTAGTTTTGGCTCAAATGACACTTGGTGAATGTTTGGAAAAGGGTTGTTAACTAGTGGTGAGAAAGATATATGGTAGGCTTATCACCATTCCAGCCATCATGCAGGTTGCATTGTAGGTCTGGATTTTGGGAGAGCAGCTTTATTTTTAAACTAGGAAAAGAGAATTTCAGGTAGCTGGAGAAAAACTCATCTCACATGTGAGTTCTGAATGGACGAATCTTATCCAAAACTTTCTCAAGATGTATTGAATAACTTCTATTATATAATGAATAAACTACCGCATACTTGATTTTCAGTTAAATAAATAATTTATATTATTAAATGTTGTAGCATCTTCTTCTCTGTTAGTCAGGGTTTTGGCAGAGATAAAACCAGGATTTTATGCAGTTCATGAAGTTTGAGTATGAGGTTTCCATTCCAGTCTATTTTGCCAACTCCTTAGAGACATAAGATCACCAAACCAATTCTCATTTTATTTGGCCATGTATGAGAAATGCACAGGTATTCACAGTGGAGCGTTCCATATATTGTGACTGTGATATTTATTGTTTTGTATAAGTAATCACGTTTTTAGAAGGTGCATGTTTTGGCTGTGGAGCCTGGATGTCGAACTTAACATTTCCATTGATGACTGTGAGGAATCCTGTAGACATAAGTGGGCTTGAAAGACTTGGTGTTCAAGGCTAAAGAACAAAAAAATTCCCCATTGGGGAATAGGCTCCAAAAGAACCGTACAACATTGTAGTTTTCCGGAGACATTTAAAATTCACTGTAAATAAAAAAACTGACTATGAAGAAAGTCAATGAAATTGTCTCTAACTGAAGTAATGGCAGAAGATTCTTCAGCCTGGACTTTTTGAGACTAGCAGGAGGATCACAGAATCACAGAATCACAGAATCACAGAATCACAGAACGTTAGGGATTGGAAGGGACCTCAAAAGATCATCTAGTCCAATCCCCCTGCCGGAGCAGGAACGCCTAGATGAGGTTGCACAGGAAGGCGTCCAGGCGGGTTTTGAATGTCTCCAGAGAAGGAGACTCCACAACCTCTCTGGGCAGCCTGTTCCAGTGCTCTGTCACCCTCACTCAGAATAAGTTTCTTCTCAAATTTAAGTGGAACCTCCTGTGTTCCAGCTTGTGCCCATATGGATCATATGACTTGTCTGAATTTGCCATAGCAATGTTGAAATAGAAAAGTGAAGTCTATGCATTATTATTCTTCCTTGGGTACTAATTCAAAGCATCTACTACCTATTCTGTAGAATATGCTAAAAAATTTCATATTGTTCTACACCATGTGCCCAGATGTAAACTTTTTTACAGTTGTTATTGCTGTTTTAAGGTATTCAGTTATCCTGATACTCTGACAGCTAGTAATCTTTTTATCAGAATTATTTTATTATGTCAGTTTAGTTCTATCTGGAAATCACAATCAAGTGTGGATATAATTATTTGTTCCTTATATGGATTTCTTATAAGTGAGGAAATAAAATCAGTAAGTATTTTATATCTACAAAGACAAAAATGTCATATCTATCTCAGGGACAGTATCTCTTTGGTTTTATGTGTTCTTCAACTGTTTAAAACTGGTGTAGAGGTTAGCTCTATCTGTAAAACTCCTGTCTTCTGAAATAAAGGTGCGTTTTTGTGTGTCCATGGAAAGGCAACCACAGATAGGCAGACCATTCATTGCTCTCTTCTAGCCTTCTGTTAAGAAACGTCCAGTATAATTACCTAGGTATTGACGGAATGTGTTACAGCTTTCCTGCTTAGAGAATTTTATCACAAGGTTCACTGATATTCCTGCTTACGTTTAATCTTCCTGATAAATGTTTATGCAAACATGGACAGTTAAATTTGAAATAGTTTAAAAACCTTGTCCTGGGCAGTGTGATGGGCAGTATTATTTGATTTACCAATAATCATGGATTTTCCATCACAAGTACTGCCAGAGTAGCACTATTTTAACTTGAACGAACATGCCTTTGACTCATCTAAGTGCCACACAGAAGTAACAGTTGCTTCTCATAATGTCAACCACAAAATGAAAACATAGCCTGAGGTTATTGTTATTGCTGTTTTAAAATTACAGACCCTAGATTTACTTGTTAAGACTTGATATTTGCATTTCACTGTAATAAAAAGAATGTCTATTTGATGTCTTTTAAATGGCTGTGCTGCTCACTTCTATGAAATTTGGCAATATAAGCATGCATTTGTAAAGCGAAATGGGAACTGGAAAACCATCCATTGGAAATGGCATCACAAGCACAGGATTTCTTTTTTCATTTTTTTAATTGCTGCTTATTTTGGCACTATTTTTTTAAATTCTGCCCATTCTCATTTCATATACATTTATTTCTGTCAAGGCAAGCATGTCTTGAACTGAGTGGGTCAGTAAGCAGTTCCTCTTTAGAAAGATTTCAGTACCTCCTATGAGTTAGTAAATGTGAGATTAGGTAGAAGTGATGTGTGTCAAACACCTGTAGGAGTTGACTGAATTTCATCTGCAGAGTGTATTCCAGGTCATTAGTACCTGTACCTCCTCCTACTTTTAGCAACTGCAGATATTTATGAAATTTTCAGCTGTAGCAATTCAGAGCTCTACTAGAAAACACAGAAAATAACAGAGCATGGAATAGCTTCACATTTTTGTTCTAGGAGTACACCAGAGTGTATTTGTCAAGAGTACATGAGTGTAACAGGTCCCTGAGCTCCAAATCACTGGACACTGGGCTAATACATTGCGGAAGGTTCATGATATATTTGCCCTGTTACACTCTTATCTCTGCCTCTGATCTTGACTATTGACAGAAGATGTGTACTAAGCTAAATATCTTTTCAGTTCACATACAGTGACTGCTTACATTCTTAACATATATCTGTGGAAAGACAGCTTCATAAACTGTGTAACATGATGGTAAAGCTATCATCTAAACAAAAAAAAAGTTTTGAAAGCAAACATCTGACATTTCTGTCTCTCTTTGTAATAAAAAAAAAATTAATTACTCTGAGGATAAAAAAAAGCCCCTAAACAGATACAAAACTGAATCCTATTAAAATGAAGACCACTAGTTTAGTCCAATTATTCATGGCACTTGTAGCCTACATAAATATTAACATGTCAGGTAATATACTAAAGAACATACAAAAACATATGTTAATGTCCCACTGTCATTGTTTTAGTATCTGTTGAAGGACATTATTTCTAATAAAGTGATGCCTTGAAAAAGTGGTTCACAGAATAGTTTTCTTTAATGGTCCCCAGGAAAAAGGTGAATTTGACAACTTAGCAAGTTATTTCCAAATATACTGGCAAAAGAAAACAAGTCTTCTTAATGGTGTTATTTTTAACGATTTTGTGTTGAAAGTCATAGCCAACTTGCTGAATGTAAATTTTAGAACAAAGTGTTCCTAAGTAAACAAAAAATTTAATCCATTGTATGTTTAGGGGACAGGATATTTGTGCTAATATTTCAGTAGCTAACTCAAAAGACATTTGGATATATGGCTGTTTAAGGAAACCAGATTATGCCTCATATAACCGAATGAAGTCTGAGTCTCTGCAAAGAAAGACAACAGGGTCCTGGGCTCTGTGAACAGGAGCAGAGCATTAAAATCAAGGCAGGAATTATTCCTCCTGTGCTCAGGGCTCGTTAGACCACATCTGGGTACTGATCACAGTTTTGGTCACCCCAATACAATAAAATTATAGTTAAAATTGTAATAAGAGTTGAGAGTAGGCCACTGAGACAGTGGGACTGAAGCCCCTTGCCCTGCATGTAGAGGCTGTGGGACTGGGGCTGGTTCAGCCAGGAGAAGGGATAGCTTCAGGAGCTCCCAACAGCATTCCTGGCACCAACAGGAGGGATGGAGGAAACGCAGCCGGGCTCTTTGCAACAGTGCATGGTGGGAGGGTGAGTGGCAGTGACACAAGCTTTAACGTGTCTTTGACTAGAGATGAGGAGAAGCCTTTTACCCACGAGGACAATTAAGTGGTGAGGCTGGGGATTGGGAAGGTTGGATCATCTCTATCCTTAGGAGTTTCATGCTTCAACTAGAAGAAGCCCTGAGCAGCATGGTCTGAGCTAATGGCTGAGCTTGCTCTGTGCAGCAGTGGGGGCTGGAGACATCCCCAGGTCCCTGCAGTATGAGTGAGTCCCTAATTATGTGGTTTAGAGGGAAACACGTATAACAGCTAAACTACTTCCCTAAGAGTGTTCATAGGCTAGTGTTACTGCCAGTGCTCCTCTCCATTTCTTGATTTTCATTAATTAAAATCAAAATCTCAATACAGAGATGCAGTTCTATTTTATGTGTGCAATACAATGTATGTTCTATTTTAGAGACTTGGTATGAAGTTTATTTTAAAGCCCTTATATACAATACTGACGTAATAAAAGATGGTATTACTTCTGCTAAGTGGACTGGATTCATTCTTGAGAGTTAGGTACTTCTTCATTTCTGTAATTAGTGATATAGAAAAAGATAAAATGAACATTAAAATCTGCCCCTGCTGTGTTTAACAAAGAGCAAGATCTGATCTTTTCATCAATATATTACTTATAATGATTTACAAACAAGTAAGACTGCTTTAAAATCTACTTAACTTTTTGATGTTATATATTTTGAAATATATTTCTTGGTTACCTGTTAAACAACACGGTTATGAAGAAGCTGTATATCATTACGTGACATACTAAATGTAGAAAGGACTTGATTTCCTTATTAATCTGAGAAAGTGTCACTTTAAAGAAAGTCTGTAGCGGATAGTACATTGGATGACACTTTCCCCATTTCAAAGCCTGATTTTTAAAGATTGCCATATACAAACATGCTTAGTGTAAGAAAAACAAATGAGAGTATTGAAGACAAAAATAGAATAATTATTTAGAGAATACAAACTTTTTCAGATGTTTTCTAATCTCTCATAGCATCTCGGTGAATCTGCCTTTGATGTGTCTTAAGTCATGGAATTTTGATGTACAAAAAAGAGAACAGAAGTCAGCAGATAACTTCTCTTTTACCACAGTACTTTCTATGCATATATTTTTTAAGGAAAGCTGGGGTCCATCTGTTGAGCATAAACACACATGGTTGTTCTAGTAGATGAGTCTGACCTTAGCTGTACACTTCATTGTTTGCAGCACATTCAGCATACTGCATTGAAACTTAAGCTGAAATTCTTTATTCTCTGATAAACAAGATTTAGACTTACTAAAATGTTTTTTCCATCTTCTGAGGCTATACTGTGCTGTTCTAAGGGACAAATGTCTTAGAGAGAAAGCTACAGTAACAAGAATGAGACAACAATTCTGTATTCCATGCAATGTAATTTCCCTAGTCTAGAGTATACAGGTTTTTTGAATGCTGGTATTTGCATTTTTATATGCAGATTTACATTTATAGGCATACATTTATTTAATTGTTGTCTTCCAACAAAGCTTACCAATTGGAGTGGGACATTTTTAAAGTCATTAGAAGGCAAGTATACACTATTCAGTGGAGTAAGTTACCAAGACAGGAGAGAAATTGAGTCAGACAGATTATTCATATTTTGTAAATCTTTTACCCAGTACATTTCCTTTGTGGAAAGAGGCTTCAAAACAATGTAAAAGCACCAGCTGCTAAAATAATAGCTTACAGTTTCATGGAATCATAGAATCATAGAATGTGTTGGGTTGAAAGGGACCTTTGAAGATCCTATAGTCCAACCCCCCTGCAGTGAGCACGGACAATGTTACCAGATCAGGTTGCTCAGAGCCCCACATCAAGCCTGATTTTGAGTATCTCCAGGGGTGGGGCTTCCACCACCTCTCTGGGCAACCTGTTCCAGTGATCTGTCACCCTCATATTGAAGAACTTTTTCCTAATATCCAACCTAAATCTACCCTTTTCTAGTTTAAAAACATTACCCCTCGTCCTATCGCTACATGCCCTAGTGAACAGCTCTTCCCCTGCTTTCTTATAGGCACCTTTCAGGTATTTGAAGGTCACTATAAGGCCACCCCAGATCCTTCTCTTCTCCAGGCTGAACAAATCCAGCTCTCGCAGACTGTCTTCATAGGAGAGGTTCTCCAGCCCTTTGTTCATCTTTGTGGCCCTCCTCTACACACGCTCCAGCACTTCAATGTCCTTTTTTTGTTGGGGACTGCAAAGCAGAATATATTTTCAGGGGTCCTAGTAATTATATTTCTTAAACTTTTGTGTGTGATGTGCTTTGTAGACCTGGCTGTAGCAATTGAATTCTTCCATGACATTTCGTACAATTAATAGATATTTGCAGAAGGTAACTTCCTGGATTTGAACAGGACTGACTCTTTTGCAACATTGTTAAAAGGAGAACTATGCTCTGGTTTCAATACTATTTAATATTAAAAATAAAAAGGTAGAGCTAGTTGATGGATGTATACCTACCTAAAGTTATGGGCTGGCTCATTATAATCCAATGTACTCTAGTTAAAAAAATGAATGGGATATCACTGGACAATACACAGAGCACTCAAACTCTGCATTTTCCTTTTCTTGAAAAATAGAATTACAATGCTTTGATTCCAGTAAGTCTTCGTATACTTCAATATGAAGAAAAATATGTTTAGAGTTCTTCGTTGCAACAATGATAAGTACCCAGAAATTCTTCGGACCAGCCTGTCTTCTGATTTATTAATAAAGATGATATTCTGTGATGCAGCATGCATTTATTATTTAACAGTATTACTATAAGCCTCTGTCAGTCTTTATATCTTTCTTTATGTCCTTGCCCAGTCTATTCTTGGTATGTGTTCTCAGTATTATTTAAAATAATAATAAAGAAGTCTGCCCAGATTTCTGCCAGCTTTGACTTTGTTCCATCTCTCCAATTCCACTTTCGCTACCATTTTAAAAACTGCATTATAGGTTATAGTTTTTCATTACTATATCCGGACCCTGTAATGACTATTCTTAAATGAAATAAGCACTTGGAAAAGTGTCCATCAGTCCAAAAAGCATCCTTCCTGTCTAAGTCAGTTTTATGATCTTGGTGTTCTCACAACACAATCCAAATTGTTCATTTTGTCCAAGAACTGGGAAATGGCAGTGTGCCATAGCTTCAAGGGCTGATTAACCATTGCCAAGGTCTTAGATGCCAAGGTCTTCAAGGCTCTTGGAAATCATCCAAGCCTGATTTTTTTTCTAGAGAATAACTATTCCTTTTGGTAAACTGGTTGTTGATCTGTTGTGATGGCAACATTCTTGTGACTCTGAATCCCTCTTTTCTAAAGATGCATTGGATACTTTCAGACTATTAGCAAAAAGTTTACTTTGCTCGGTTTTTTTTGTTTCTTCTGTTCCCTGTCTTCTCTCTCACAATCCACTGCTGCCACATAACAACAAATATAAAACATATTAGCTTTGTATTTTCTTGCAAGTAATAGGCCCCTGCCTGCCTACTGCATTTTGTCCAATTTCAGTTGTGCTCTCTGTCATCTCTACTTTGATTTGAGAAACAAAGACATTAGGTAATTAGAGAGAACTTGTATTTTTTCCTCTTTGTTCATTGGCCCATTGCTTTGCTCAGGTCTGTGCTGACAAAACAACTGGTTCTTGAAAGAATTTGCATATTTTTTCATTAAGTATCTAAGTCAACAAGGTGATAGAATCTTTTGCAGTGATCTTTGAAGACAAATATTATTAGAACTACTATGGACAGAAAGCTTAATTTTGTGAAATTTTTAAAGCAGACATACCAAGCTGATCTGGATGACCTAATCTCTGTCTTTCTATTTATTGTGGTTCCACTACACTTTTGTATTGATTGAAACTGAGAAAAACTGATCTAAAATTGTAGTTAAAATGATGACCTGGTAGTGCAGAATTAAACTACATTGTACCTTCTGTTTCAAGAAGATGTAGGATGAGTCTTACCTTAGTGGTTTCAGTGATGCTAATCTTAAAAATTACCTTTAATATCTTCATTATGCAACATCACTGGTTCAATGCAGTATGCTAAATCAAAGTGGTAGGCCTTCTAGTTCTTAAATTATACTAATATTTTGGTACATATTCACCAATGTTTAAATTTATATTTCTGTCTCATCCTAGCTAAACATTTAAAGCTAACATAAAAGAAGAGTTTTATCTACTATCGGTATATTTTAATGCACCTGTTCTGTGTAATTATTTTGCAGTGTTTTATACAACATGGATCTGTAGTGACTTCTGAAATATCTCTGTTCTTGTCTCTCATTAAAGACTGGGAACTTTCTCTGAAGCATATGGAGAAGAAAAAAAAAGTACATATGGAAACAGCAGAACATGATTAAAAGATGTAGTGATGATGATGAGACAGTAAAGTCACATAGGACATCATGGAAAACAGCTAGCGATGAGAGTTATTAGTGAAATGAACAGTTTTACATGTTTCTTATTAGAAGCTAAATGATGGTGGGTTTTGTGTTTTGGTTATGTTTGATTTAGCTTTTTTTTTTAATGAAAAGTCCAAGCAAACATACAGACAGTCATGCAGTTAAGAATTGGTAATTACTGCAGATTGGGTTAGATATGAAAAAAATATGAAATTTCTAAGGGTAGTTCATAGTAATGTTGAAGTACTGATATAGATATAAGTAATGTTCTCTGATAACCTATATTTCTGAAAAATGGAATGAAACACAGTTTTGAGTGTTCGCTTAGATTACAGAACTGTCAGTTTAGGTGTTGCCTTAGCCAGTGCTGTAGACTGTTAACCTCTTTATGAACGATCCTTGGGCAAAGTCAGTGTCCTGGAGACAATAACATCTTAAATAGGAGAAATTAATTAGTCTAAACTGAAAGATGAAGAAAGAAGCTAAATGAAAAACAAATAAGGGCAGAATTTAAATTCTCAGTAAAAAATAATACAAATATCTTAAGTGAAAAGAAGGTGTAAAAGCACAGCAGCTACAGAGACTCAATAAAACATCAGGTCTGATTGCATTTGGCATAGAATATATCTGTTACAAGTTTATCTAGTATAATGAATTTTCTCAAATGTGTATGTGGTTGATTACCAAACACACGTACGTACGTACATAATAAATATATGTATTTAGAAAAACAGAAATAGATATTTAGTCTAAAAAAATATAGTGACTGAGGGTTATTTCTAGAAATCTTTTAAGGAGGCACCAAGCATTGCTGAAACAGAAAAATTGACCAGCCTAATACTTAAGGATCTGACATGATCTCAAATTGAACAAGGACTCTTAGCACATCATCCTTACACATGATTTGGGTTGTTACTGCTCTTAAGGAGCTGCATAGTGCCATGAAACTATAGGAAGTGTATTCTCTTCTTGATGTCAGTAATTTACAGGTATCAAATGTAAGTATATCATACATATATCAAATATATGCTATAGCAATAAGATCTGGATGATTTGTCACCCTAATAAATGTGAGTTGTCAGACTTCCTTTCAGCCTATTGAGGCTTCTAATATCTGGTGAATTGGTGATGTACCATTCTTTTCCTAAATTTACAGTTGTTCCCATCATTGATAAAAAGAAAAAAAACCCAAGCATCTCAGTCTTCATAGCAATCAACAGTTAAATCACTGAGTCCTGAAACCTATGGCTCTGTTGCCAGGTCAGATAAACCTATTCTAGCTATTGCATATGCATAAGTACCATGTGTAAGTGCAGACATCTGTATTTCATCCTGGCAGAGAGATACCAGTACCCAGGAATGCAAGTGAAGCACCTCCAAATAATTGTTTCCCTAAAAAAAAGCCAAAAAAAACAAACAAAAAAACCCCTCCAAACCAAAGCCAGCAACGAAAGAGAAATATTTACTTTATGTGTTTACTTGCAACATTACAAATACAGTTCCGTTCAGATAAGGTGTAATTAGTAGAGTATTTTGCCCTTATAGGGCTTCCTTTGTTCCACTGTAACATCTGTTTCACAACAGCAGTTGCAAGAACTATCAACAGTTTACATTACAAATTAAATGTTCATGACTTCTGTGCAAACAATCCATTTTGTATTATTTGTGAATCTTCCCAACATAAATTTTTGAAGTATGGATAACAGAATAAAACAAACAGCAAAAAATCAAAGGCTACTTTACTGGCTTTGTGATGCATTTTAAGACACAATACGATGAAAGCCTCCATCTTACACACAAAAAAATAAAGTTGTGGAGTTTCTGAAAGCCTGGAAATGTGTTGCTAAATGTTTTAGATACCAAAACTGCTAATAATGTGTGCTTCTTTGTCATTGTATGGGCAACACCTTTCACATAGAGCAATAGGAACAACATGGAGTGCTCTTTTTTCCTTCTGAGCATGACTAGACAATTGAGAAAAGCAGCTGGTGGTATACATGCTGAAGATGCAGCTGATGATGCATTGCGTTACATTTCAGCCTTTGCCCTGATAAGTTTTTGACTAGTCTATTGAGAAAGCAACCCTGCCCAACCTTCATTTTAATTCTGAACTTAATGAGATGTCTGGGGATTGCATGACAAAGCCAGAGGGAACTAGAGGAGAAGTAGGTTGAATAAAGTCACCGTGAGTCTTTTCTCCATAATAAGTTTGAGTCTAACAGCCATTTTCTTGGTGCTATGTTGTCGTCCTTTGCACATCTTAAACTATACTACTAATCAGTGTAGGACATAAGCCTTACTTATATATCCTCTGCTCCCAAATGCAATATTGTTTTCTGAAATATGTGAATGACTTTATTCTAACCAATTTAAAGGAAAAAATACAAAGTACCTTCAAAATTATAGTCATCTAATTACTTAAGTGTATTAATTAAATCTTAAAGTTATTCTGATGATAAGCAAAAAGTAAAAAAAAAATTTAAAAGTAAAGTAAAAATACTTGAACTATGCTGGAAACCTAAGTCTCATATGTTACTGCACTGAGGATTGAAGGCCTTTTATGGAAATGCTAGAGAGATTGTAATCCTCTGTTTTTAATCATAAGCAGGCTGTAGAATATTGCTAAACATATCTGTTTTACAGCTAAGCTTTTCATCTTTATTCTAAAAAGGACAAAAAAGCTACAAAGAAAAACCTAAAATATTGAAAAAGCTTTATACTTGATCTTAAGCACAACAACTGCTTCAACACTGCAGAGACTATTTAAAAATGTTGACCTCTGCTGTATCTCATAATGAATTAGAGATTTTATTGATAGCAGGAAGATCTTTGTTTTCTAGCACTATTTCACACAGGGCTAATAACTATTCTATGCATGATGGGTGTAACTATGTAGATACAGTCTTACACCCTCATACATTATTCTGAGTATTCTTTGGCAGACTTGTTCTTTTCCACTATAGAATTATTGTTTTAAAAAATATAAAATAAGGATCATGGAAAGTTGCAGCATTTTTCTAAATTATCTAGAAATTTAGAGCAAAACAGCTACCCTACACATGCAGGAGGAAAAGAGGAGATGAGAGAACATTTCTATTTCACTGATTACCTGTGAAGAAGGACCAGCATAATCAAATAGCTTGTTATCCTGAAGGGAAGGAGAGGGGCGGAGTCACTTAGACAAGGGTTCTACACATAGAAACGTCACACATATTGCTGAGATATGTGGCCATATAGGTCACGGTGTGAAATGAGAATAGACTCTAAATTTAGAAGCCATCTGAGGACTTTTGCAGAGGGGAAGCAGTATATTGAATAGCTGCTTCTTGCCTGTATGCTTGTATGCCATTCATGATAATAAAAAAGCTGCTCCAAAAGAACTGCTTACTGTAAGCATGTAAAAGTAATTTTCCACTGTCACCTTTCGCCTATACTGGAGATGTGGTTTTCTCCAACATATATAGTATCCTGGGAGCAGCTGTGCTGGTAAGAGGTGAGGTGGTTATTTTGTATACTTCCAGTTTTTCAAAATGAAATCTTGTTATGTTAGAGAATAAATCTGAATATAGTAGTAAAATGCATGCTTTAAGATGAAGACAACTTTGCACAGTGCATTCTTTGATATTCTCTATTATACATCAGTTAGATCACAGATGTCAAGTTATGTCTGGGCTAAGATGGTGGTATCGCATATTTAGAAACAGAGTTTACTCACTGTAAAGTGTATTTTTAGATACTGCAGAAAGAGTTATAACCTGTGAGGAGCTCCTTTCTTGACTTAAGCTGCTGCTGAGTTACTGTATTATGGTGTAGATTTCTCCTAGTTTGCTTTTATTTGTTTTGCAACTTGGTTTGCAAAGTACAGGGGTTTTGTTGTATTTCTGAACTGTACTTTGAACCTCTTCCTGCCCAAGTGAAGACATGTGAATAAGTACTCCTGTTAAGATACAAGTTTTCTCTCTAAGGAGTACATCATAATGAGATTCATTCAGAGACTGCATTAACGGAGCATTATATTTATAGATGTTATTAACTTTACTTACAAGTCAAAAATAACAGAGTGAAGAACATGAAATGCATGGAAAATGCATTACTGAATCTGTCAGGTTTTTATATTATTAACAGTGTTTCTACATTTTGAAAGTTAATAAAATATATTAACAATTACTAATGTAAGTCTTACCAATACCTTTGGTTCTCAGGCCCCTTTTTTGATAGTCCAGTGTCTGTACTCATCTGTACCACATCTCTTCTTCTCAAAGCCTCTGCTGTTTTTCCAAGCCTGCATTTCTCTCTGTGTTTCATAGGAGTAGTGTCATAAATAACTCATTCTGTACAGAGTAGCCTCTTGTAATGACTTTGTATAAAAACTGCAGCTGTAACATTCAAAGGTAAGCAAAAGTAAACTGAATTAGTTATATCCACCTGTCAGAGAAAAAATTGCTGTCACAGCTAAACCAAGTATAAATGAAGCTACAGGCATGTTGAGGCAGAGCAAGCCTGACAAGCCTTAGTGCTAAGGCCTTGCACACACAATTTGAAGCCCTGTGTCTAGCAGAACCATATCAACGTCACTGGGCTACAGCATTACACTCCTTTCCATTTTATTCTGCATCTAAATGAATTTATTTATTTTGTAGGCGTTGTATGAATTTCAGCCTAAGGACTACTAAAAATGCCTTTACTTACAGAAGCGTCGCTTTTATTAAATATGCATAGCTAAAATGCACTGTCGCAAAATCATATTAGATCTTACTGATTGACCTCTGCATAGAAGAGACTGTGTAATGTACTTGCCAGGGATCATTCAGGAAGGCAAACTCCCTTTATCAAATAACTGTCCCATTGTGGCAAACTAAACAAGGAATGCTGGACTACAGAAATGAATGACTGCTATAGGCAGACTTACAGTCTCTTCTCTCATTACAGCCATTTCTGAGAAGAGTAGTACTATGGTTGGTTATCATCATCAAGCAAGGGTGGAAAGTGAATGCATTACAGGAGAATAAAACACACCATACAGATAGTGAAGCAAATACTTGTGAGCACTTCTTGATCCCAGCCTAACACAGGACAGGCTAGTGTGGTGGCCATTTGGTCAGGACAGGACAGTGCCCTGACACTGCTGCTGCATAAACAGTGTCTGTCAGCAGAAGACACAATAGACCTGGTGTGCCCTGTGCCTGTTTGGAGCTATGTGTGGTTTGTGGGAGTTAGCTATCTCCTTTCAGGTGTTTGTAAAAACTCTTGTTTCAAAGGTTACATGGAAAGAGGTTTAGTTTGCTCCCATTTTTCCTGCCTCACTTAATGTCATATTTCGTATAACAAGTCTTTTTCAACAAAATGGCTCACATGAATTGCCCATTCAGCTGAGCATGGACATACGTATCTGAGCTGAACAGGGATGGGATTGCTCATATTTTTAAAGGAAAAAACACCTGTACGTATTTTGTAGATTCATATGTTAAGCCAAAAATGTTCAGTTCTTATTACTGCATCTTGTTTGTACCAGATTTTTAAAGTAAGTTCCTTTGACGTGTTCTTTATCTCCAGAAGCTTTATAAACATGAACTTTTATACTGTCCTTGAGATTTTGTAGTTTTCATTTTAGCATTACTTTTAATCAAATTGATGAGACGACATAACTGAATGTTACATACTGTATCGCTAGCTTACTTGTTTATTTTTTAAATGGTAGTAATCCAGGCAGTGTTTTAGATTAAAAATATTACTGGTTTTCTAAATCATTTACAATATAGCCTATAATGGCTTTATTTTTGTTGCCTTTGCTAATGTGCATCAATAAAAACAAAACTCCATCATAGAGCTGCAACATTTCTATTTCAGTATTATTTTCTTTTTTGATCTCCAAGTATATGTAGCCCTAGGATTAGCTTGAAAGAGACTTAAATGAAACATAATTTGTGTTTGTTAAAAGCATTTTTGAGATATTTAATGAAATACTATTTATTAATAGAGTGAAAATACAGTGTTGGTCTGTGGACAAATTTGAGACATGGTGCATAGTTGTGATGGCTTGCATACCAGAATATTTATTTCACATAGTTCAAATTACAAAGCTGCAAAATACAGCTTTTGTTTAAACTGCATGAAAATCTACAGTATCAGGGAGTGACTGACAGCCATGTGCTTCTAAATTTGTGTTATTTGAAAGATGGTCCAAATGCTGAAATTTCTAATGACCACCTGTATCACAAGCTATGACACAAATACTGATAAAATTAAACCTATTTTCACTGCTTTTCACTTCTGTGATAAAATTTGCTAAATTTTAGAACTCGTAATTTAGGTTAGTCTTCTTAAATTGGAAGTTAAATTACAATATAAATGTAGAAGGAGTAGGGTACAAAACCAGAGTGAGAAACAACACAGGGAACAGCAAGGATAGAGGAGGAGGAGAGGAGGAGGTGATCCATGGCAGAGCAGATATCCACAGTGCTGCCTGTGTGGAGAGGAGAAGAGGCGGTGTTTTAATTTTGTGTTTGTTTCTCACTATGCAGATCTATCTTTATTAGCAGTACATTAAATTAATTTTTCCCGAGTCTGTTTTGCCCACTAAAGTAATACATTAGCACTCTTCCTGCCTTTACCTTGGCCCAGCTCTTTCACCTGTTTTCTCCCTATGCCCCCAGTGCTGAGGAGGGGATGTGAGGGAGTGAGCAACTGGGTTCAGCTGTTTGCCAAGGCTAACCTACCACAATGGGGAATGAGTTACGCGAGTCAGTGCATGTCTCATAAATTATCCTTGATAGCATAAGCCTTGTTTGCATTGCAGTTTGGATGGTACATTCTTCAAGTTACCAGAAGTACACCAGTTAAAACAAATACTGAGACCAGAAGCCATCTGCAAGTATGTGATTTTTTTTGTTGTAGATGTTGTGTAAGAAGGAAATAAAAACCATAATACAAGCAGGTAAAAGATTCATGTTCAACAGGCTATTGTTTCAGAATTACTTTTTCAAAAGTAGTACAGTTCCTACAGACTTCTAACTTTAGGCAGATTTTGGCACTGTATATACCTTGCTGTAGTGTATATGAAAGCTATGAACAGAGTCCTCTGAATAAATTGCTGTAAGCACTGAACTGCTATAGCATAGAACAAAGATTTATCTGCTGCCTCCTTTACTATACCATCTGTCTTGGACATATCTTCTCTGTTCCTTCTTCCTCAGCTGCTATTTCAAATTTAAACAGGGTTTTTTCATCCAATATATTAATAAGAAATTATAAAAAACGTACAGAGAAATAGAACCACTTCAGGAGACTTTCTCAGTTACTCATAATTGAATAAAGATACTACTTCATTAGCAGTTGATACTCAGCAGTAGATGCTTAAAAATGGCTCATGAAGCTCTCCAGATAAATGAAAGACAGTGGGTTACCAGAGAGTAAATTAGAGAATTAAATAACTGGGACTAGCCTTGCTGACTTTCCTGAAATTCATCTGGGTTTTTTTTCAGCATAGTATTAAAGTTCTCACAGTGAGGCAACTTTGTCCACTTCAGACCTATTTCAGTATGAATGTCTGTCTGTCTATCTATCTGCCTACTTACCTACCTACCTACCTACCTACCTACCTACCTGTGACCCTTGTGTTTATTAAAATGTCAGGTTCTTTGGACTTCAGGACTTTTTATATCTTGATTTTCCCTTCAACACAGAGTCAGTATTGACAATCTGATTCAATGAAAGAGTGAAAAAAAAAGATTGAAAACCTGAGTTGGGCTTTTTAAGTTAATATTTTATTCACAGGACTTACACAATTGCAATTGTTTCATATTTCGTCAAAGCTGCATGAAGCTGTGGCATTTGTTTTTTTTTTGTGATAAATCCATCTTCTAAGGTAAGCTAGGTAGTTCTACTAGTAGGGAACTAAGGTTCACTACTTATTCCCATTTGTTTCATCAAACAAGGTTGAGGACTAACGGTCAATCATTGTAGCTACTTGCTCTGAGGACAGGACTGGATTTCAATAGCTCAGCTCAGATGCAATAGAAAAAACAAATCTACAGAAAAAAAAATCACTAAAGAAAGGGTAAAAGGTTACATAGTAGTGCTGAGAAAAAGGATGGTTGTGTTTGAGTAGGGGATTGGTAATGTTTATTATCCCAGTTGTTTATTATGAGGAGTTAACCTATGGCAGGGTGGCTGACACGGGCAACTCCTCACTAACTGTGTAGTTGCTTTGTTTGCCATACTAACACAGTTATTTCCTCCAATTTGTTACACACCCACTACAGAGACCTCCTGTAATATCTCTGAAAGAAATTTTGTTGAAGTGATGCTGGTCAGAAAATTTCTGCTTTTGTGCTGTTATTTCTTTACCACTCTATCTTCTCCACATGGAGAAGAGTATTTAAAAAAAGTGGAATTTAAAGATTAGGCTGTATGGGTTTTGAAAGCAGGAATCAGTCTCTGTATAAGTGTATCTACCTGCATGAAAGAGTTTGATAAATTAAGAGTCAATTATAATAGCCTTTTGATGAACAAACCATAGTTCGTCAGTGTACTGTAGCTCCAGGGCAAATATGTCTTCTCTCTAGCATACATGAAAAGTGCCTAATAGAAACATACAGTACAGAAATGTCATCTTGTTTGAGTCAAGGTCAGAGATCTTTCTCTGCTGTTTGCCACCTGAAGCAAAAGTAATTAAGATGGTTCAGAAATAATGGAAAAGAGCTTAGAAATATTGTGAGCTCATTTGACCTCTTGTTCTTACTTTAGTCATGATTGGTCAGTTCAGAAAAGATACTGAAGTCATGATTGGACTGGTTGCTAAAATTTGTACAAATTTAGTTATTTCAATAAGACACTTCTTGCATCTGAAACACTGTATACACAATATTTCCACTTCAGCTTGCCTCCCTCATTTACATCTAGTACAGCAGACTGCAGGAAGATCTGTGGAATTAATTTGCTTTAACAGCTGTTGGAGGGTGCAGTCAATCAAAGCCTGGGGTGAAAAAGATAACCAGTTTTGGAAAAGCAGAAAAAGGAAAGACAGAAGAACCTAATGAAAATATCGCCATGAACCCTTACAGTAATAATGTAATTACAAAGTTTCCTGACAAGGACAATACCTTTTCTTATTGGGAAATAAACCAACAGCAAGATAATAGAATATAAAGCTCATTATTGAAAAGCTTTTTTAAAAAAAGGCATCAAGAAATATATGGTCTTGCTAATGACATTCTCTTGTGAAATTAGGATGCATTGACTTGCTTTGGGTGCATTTCAGTTCTGTCATCCTAAATTATAGTTTTCAGAAGGCATTTTGAACACATTTCATCATGAGTTGACTGCAGAAAAATCAGCACTGAAGATGATAGTCAGAATCCTCCAGAGCTGTGTGTCTCTGTCGCCTGCACCAGAGACTAGAGTTCATATTATTTCTAACTTCTTGTATGAGCTCTTCAGTTTCTTTGTATATCCTAGAAATAGTTGTCTTATGACTGTTTTATACCATGGCCACAGAGGTTGCATACCTCTCTGGTGTAAGTGAATTGACACAGGAAAACTGAGCCCAGAATAGATTTACAGGAGTTTTCTTTCAGTGAGTGAAATCCATAGGATTTGAAGAAAGCTTTTTATTCTGAGAATATTATATTTGTCCTAACATGTTGCCTCAAGACTTTTGTTTTTGTTTAAGAAGGTCATCATGCAATGAAGAGCACAGCATGATGCTATAACATTGTGAAGAACACCTCAACACTGTTATTACAGTGTTCATCAGAAAAAAATAATCCTTAGAGATTAAAGCATTACAGTGATTAAAATTATTTTGAATAATCTAAATACGACAGAAAACTAATACACTATTTTGGTTTTCCTCATTGGGATTTAAACACAGTAATGAACAATTACAATTTCATGCGTGGCGTTAATAAAATGTAAAAAATAATATACTTGTCACATAAAGAAGGCGCAGTTGATTATAGTCTAGAAACTAATCCCAATCCAATTAGTTTCCATTATTTAGAGGCCTTCTGGAAATGTTTTATTTTAAAAGCAGTAACACAGATTACTCAGATGCACTGTGAGATCAATTTACATCAGAGAGATACATGAGTATATAATCCCATTCTGACCTTTAGATTTCTTATGCTGAAGAAGTTCAGAAATAATCCAGAATTTCAAGACTTAAGATTCAGTAAATCAACAGCATTTTAATTTTTGTCGTGCAGTTTGCCTTAACAAGCAGCCAAAGCTCAGACCAAAAACTGATATAAAAAATGGCATTTAATTACATTTCGTCATAAAAATATAATAAAAATATGTTCATGAATATATGTCCAGATCTGGTAAACGTAAGCCTGCACTTCAGCAGAAAAAAAGCATCTCTGCCTAGATACAGTAATGGCATTTGGATATGCAGCAGTCCATCACCAAGTATATAAATGTGTTATTTGGATGTTGGAGGAATAGCAATGAAGGCATTTTTGAAGTCCTATGAATGTTGTGAAACAATTTCCTACTAAAATATTTCGGTGAAGGTACCATAATACTGAGGATTTGGCATGCATTTATTACAGGCTTATCAATCCAGACTTACATAATTAGCTTGTTTTTTTCTTGTGCTTCTTTGCTTTTGATTATAATTTTGACATTTTGTGAACTTTGGTTGAATTTGTTTGTGCTGTTTACCTCAGATTTTAGAGTTTTGATATTCCTCCTCCCACATACCTTTTTTTTTTCCTGATAAGGAAGGCTACCTTAGCCTGGTTGGTCAGAAATTTTTCCCATAGTTTTCATTTCAGCAATACAGTATGTGTTTTTTAAAAGTTAATAATAAGGCATACAGTTACATACGTAACTTACAACCTCCTATCCCTGTCTTTGCACTAGAAGCTAAGTTGCTTTCAGCAGGGTACGATTGATACAAGCTATGAGAAAATAGTACTGTGTTCTGATTCAACAAGTTTATCTGTTTTGTAATCTGGTGCTCAGCGGTAGATTTTTACCTTGTTTTTTTCCAGGAAATTATTAAGAGATAAAAAAGATGTAGTCACTAGTGATATTTTCACTGTAATCTTTATTGAGCTGCTCTTGGTTGTATTTGTTTTTAATCTTACATTATAAGGATGGCATGAACACTGAAACATGCTCAGATAGAACCCTAGGACAGTATTTCTAATAAACTCATGACACAACTACGTTATTTCTTCAACAACTAAATATATTTTGCACAACCTCTGTCATGCAACTCTACTCAGCAGCTTCCCACAGTCTTAATTCAGATGAATTGCATAATCTGTGTGTAGCTTGTTCTTCACATGTTGAGGCAAGTTTCCTGACACTGGGGAGGGCTTTGTTATGAAGATTCACTAGGGCAGGGAAAATTCCAGGAAGCTAAGTGCCTAATACTCTAACAGATTTTTATTTTTGTCATTCCTTCTATGGTATTCTGGTCTGTGGTTTTCTCCTATGGTATTCTGGTTGAAATCAAATTGAGTTTTACTTAATATTTGTGGCAAAAAAAATATTTGTTTTATTAGTTCTTAATTGTTAAGCCATATTTTATATAAATGAGAAGTTACATATATACATAATTATTCCTTTTCTTTTAATGTCATGCTTTTATGTGTGTGTGGTTGTTGTCTTTTACAGGCTCTACTGTTCACTTATCTTGACAGGGAACTTGTGAGAGAATAAACAGGAAAGTCTGTGAAGTTCACTAATGACAAATAAACGTAGCTTGTACAACTTTAGTCATAAACACCAAATGGGTTTATGTCTTAAGGTAAAGATTGATAAATGGAATATGCTAAATAAAATCCTGAATAGGAACACTTGCTCAATATCTGTAGGCTATCTCTGAAATAGAAAAGTTAAAGCTTCATACTTTTATGCATTAGCCTGTGGAAACAATTTCACTTCTGAAATGCTTCAAGAGTATTTGACTATAATGGGCTTTGTACTGCCTGCCATGGCTGTATCCTGTAGAGAGCACTCAGCCCATTCAGCTTGAACTCCATTTTATCTAGCTCTTATCTATTAATTTTCTCCTGACCTTGGGCATAGAATATATGCACTTTTTATGCTCTATGCTTTCTGTGGAGAAAGAAGAATAGCATTACCCATCTATAACCATTATGAATGACACAGCGTAAAACAAACACAGGTCAGAGACAGATATGTTAAGAGCAGATTTGTATTGATTCCATCACAACACTGAGTTGAAAGGGAAGAAAGATCAGTATAAATGCTGAAAAGAGTTTTGAAAAACAACAGCGGCTAAGAAGTAAATTTAAGAGCTTTGCTTTAGGGTTATTATTGGTAAAAAAGTGAAATATGTTGGTATTATTAATAAAATCTACCCACCCCCCCATAATATATTTATTGTTATACCTTAGATTCTGCAGCATACTACAGCAGTAAGGTCTGTGTATTTTACTGCTGGACTTTTTCCTGTTGAAAGCTCTTTTGTTAAAAGAATCTTACACTGATTAGGTCCTTTAATCCATATTTAGCTGTAGTGCGGAAATGTTTAGTTTATTATGCATAGTTTTAGCTGTAGGCACTTTTTATTTGCTTGTAATTCCAATCCACTTCCAGGACACTGCCTTCAGTACAACAAAACTGTGTATCTTGTTAGGATACATGACACTACTACTAGTAGTAGAAGTTTTAATAAGCAAACCTGAATACCATATGCACCTGTATTATGTCCATATAGACAAATACATCCTCCTTACTCTTTTTTAATCCTTTTGTTTTCTTTGCTTTTTCCTGAAGTAAACTTTATTATGGAATCATAATCTGTTCTCCATAGTGACATATGTAGGAGAATTTCCACATTCCAAATAATATTGACTTAAAGAATATTGTTGGTGAGGAACAATTGTTTTACATTGTCTGTGAGACTTCTTGTGTGGAAAGAAACTTAGGAACTTAGGACCTTACATAGCAAGATATTAAAAAACAGATTTTTTAAGAGGAAAGTCTAAAATCCTAACCCACTTGAATATAGGGTTAGAACAATTTTTTATAAGACCTTTATGGTCTGTTTACTTACTAAAGTAAGAACCTGGAACTGATAATCCAGAAGAGATGTTCCATCACAGCCTTCCTTTGCCAGAAGTCTGAGTAGTAGCTGTTCAGTTTTCTAAGAAGTTTTCCCATGTAAAACTCTGAGAGTTCAGATTGAACTATGAATGGTCCTTTGACATTACCATCCTCAGTACATAGAATTTGCCCCATAATTTATATGGTATTTTTTGCAGTTTCTGACTTGGTGCTTTCTATACCTGATTACAGAGGTACACAGACAGTGCCTCATGTGAGAACTAGGGAATATGAACAAACTTCTTTCTCTTCAGCTGTGGATCAGCTGGTCACAGGACTGCTAGTTCTGGAATGTTCCTGGTGCTGGAGGCCATCTTTCCTGTGCTTCCACTCTCTAGAGAACTTAACACAAACAGAATGCAGCAATTGCACTTATCTGTTCGTCTAGCTGGTAAAAATTAGCATAGCTGTGTCTGTTTCAGTGCTAACTTGGATACTAGTTAGTATCCAGTAATAGCCTGTCCCACTGAATTTCGTTACTACCACATTTCCTACTGCAGTTGCTAAAAAAGTGGAAAAGTTTAATGTTAGTCTACATTTATTTTTTTCCTTTAGGCTATTGGCACATTATTGCTGGTAGAAAAAATTACTTACATTTCTTTACATCCTTAGTTTCTTTACAAGTATTCACATATAGGCCTTACTTCATTTTTGTCTATAGAATGCCTAAAATTTATGGTGAAACCTGAATTAACACTTATAAAATAGTACCAATTCAGTGACCAGTTCAGTGACTATTTCTTTGTGTCAATTTTTGGTTAAAAGCAAAAAAAACACTAGGAAATTTAATAATTTGAAGATAACACTGTTTACTACAGGCAAACATGGTGTGTTTTTTACTTTGGTCTTTATTCTTGTTAGACTCCATTGTCACATGCAAAGCAGTTTTTGAAAAGTACTGTGTTCCAGGATTACTGGAATA
Organism: Mesitornis unicolor; assembly: GCF_000695765.1. Classification (NCBI taxonomy): domain Eukaryota; kingdom Metazoa; phylum Chordata; class Aves; order Mesitornithiformes; family Mesitornithidae; genus Mesitornis; species Mesitornis unicolor. Next base: position 29,920 of record NW_010159373.1, read on the forward strand.
ACTCCAAAAGGACCATATGCTTAACAAACCATTTTTTTTTACAGGAGGTCCATGAGATTATGTTTTTAATAAAATAGGAAT
>NW_010159373.1:30021-35225 GCF_000695765.1 Mesitornis unicolor
ATATTATTATTGTGTATATTATGATGTTTTGATATCACTTGTACAGATAAGCCCCAGGATATTCAGAGATAATCTGGCAGGTGGTCTTCATCTCATTTATTTTCTCTTTAAGCCATTCCATACTACGCTACTTGGTTACTTTCATTAAGCAGCTGTGAATGAGAATGAAACTTTACCATCCATAATTTATAATTTTGAGGTGTCTTTGGATAATGCACTACTATTGCTAAGCATTTATGATGTTTTACATGTTTAGAGCAGTATGCATTCATTGATTAGTTATTCCTTACTGTATCATTGTAAAATAGAATCAGGAAATTATACACTTTTTCAAATGGAGAAACAGAAAAGAAAAGGCAGCGTACAGTTGTACAGTGAATTGTACAGCGAATCAGTTGCGCGTTCAAAGACTCAGTCCATAGGTTTTAAAGCCAGAGGGACTGGTAAGACTGTTTAGCTGGCCTCCTGTATAATATAGGTCATAGGATTTCCATAAATTAGTTCCTTCTTCATTATCTAAAGCTGTTGAGGAAGAGTATCAGCTGGGTTTAGGATTTCCTGGCTTAAATGCCTGGTGGTGTTCCGTGGGACTGTTCGGTCTTCTCAACAAAGACTTCATCACAGATTTGCTTTCAGCTAGATCTGTATAGATCTCAGCAGAAGCTATGTTTTCTCAGAGGTATGTGTCCTCCTTGATAAGACACTAAGAGGCAAATTTCGAAGCCTGTGTTGAGTCATGGAGGTATTGATGGAATCTATCTGATCTGTTTGGGTGACAGAAAAATACACTTCCCTTGATTGCTCCGTGACTGTTTCAGCTCTTTTATATCTTCAGTTACCTTCTCTTCCAGAGCATCATTTGGCTGCTAAACCACTATCAACTTTTATGCTCCACTTGTGCTATCAGTCCTTTTCTCCCCCAAAAGGTATGGGTCTGGGTATTCAAGTCAACCTTCTGAAAGAGCACAGACCAACAAGACACAAAGGCACCTTTCACAGGTTCATGCACACTTTTTTCATGTGCAATTGAATCTTCCTAATGTAGTTAGCACCTTCACAGTGAAGGATATCAGGAGCGTATATTTCTGAGTGATGACTGGTCATTTACATTTTATGTAAAAGAGAAATATGCAGAGGAGTTTGTTATATAAAATAAACTTGAAAATAAATGGTTTCATCTTTCACTTTTTAGTGAACAGTTTGGAAAGAAGAGGAAAAAAACCACAAGTTTCCTTTGCCTTCACCCACTTTTAAAATTGTTTCCTGCCATCCATGTCCTAAAAGGGTTTGTATTGTACAGGGCATTCTAATCATAGTAATCATTTTTTCAGACACGTATTGTAAAATATCTGGAATTCTGCCTGTCACATTTTGGATGTGGTTATGGTCATAATAGAGAAAAATAAAAAGGTATCCAAAATTGGAAACTTGTCTCTTAAGTTTAAAATGTAAATGAATGTTTTTATTCTGTTTCCAACTAATGCACAAAGCATTGCATCTGTTCTATAGAAAACTTTAGGCTCAGGGTCTAGTATTCAAAATATTTTTTCTAACCTGTTACTGAAGGGAGGTTTTGTAGTATTGCTGTATGTTGCAGGGATGTAGAACATACAGTTCACATGAATCACTTCTATTTTGAGAAAAGTAAATGATGAACGTGGGTTCATAGGGAAGAAGTGAATACAGAACCTATTAGAGATGGCAAGCATTTATCTGTTTATGGCCCTAAATGTAAACAATCCACGAACATAGAATCATAAAATCATAGAATATATTGGGTTGGAAGGCGCCTTTGAAGATCATCTAGTCCAACCCCCCTGCAGTAACAGGGACAATGTTACCAGATCAGGTTGCTCAGAGCCCATCGAGCCTGACCTTGAGTATCTCCAGGGCTGGGTCCTCCACCACCTCTCTAGGCAACCTGTTCCAGTGATCTGTCACCGTCATATTGAAGAGCTTTATCCTAATATCAAGCCTAAATCTACCCTTCTCTAGTTTAAAACCATTACCCCTTGCCTTATTGCTACATACCCTAGTGAACAGTTCTTCAAACATACTTTGTACTTCTTTGTACAACATATTTTGTATTTGTCATATGGAATCGTAAGTACTGATTTGCATACCTCCACTAGTAGGCAAATGTTAAAATATGGTTTGTCTTTGCATGTAGTTAGCTACATACACAATGGAATGCAAAAACTCAAGTGTTTCCTGACACTCGCAACAACTTGGTCTGCAGGTGTGAAGACAGTGGAGATGTACTTATTCTGAAGTTAATGGGAATGTACCTAGTCTGAGAGATTTTAATACAAGGGCTAATGTGATGAATTCTTGTTCTTTCTTCACCATGTTAAAGCATTCTTCACCTCATTATTTAATACTTTTCTTTAGGAAATATATTCATGGCCAAAAAAAGTCTTTTCTTTCTGTTGTTTTGTGGGCATCTCATGTTAATTAAGCAAAGCTTATTTACAAATATATGCAATATGGAAAGGCTTCCAGGAATTTGCAACTACAAGCACTACACTACTCCTGTACGTTTAACACATCTAATTCTTCTTTCATTTGATTTCATGAAGTCTGTAAAGTTTATGTTTCCTGTCACATGCAGTTATTTGCCCAAGGGAAGGGAAAAATAGTGGGAGGAAATAAGGCAGGCTTTAACATACCCTAGAGCATGTTGTATTTCCTATTGTGTAATTTCTATTGCTACCTTGCAAAGGAGTGCACTTTCAGTGTTCTTCAGAGTGCTCAAAATCCATACAAAATAAAATCCAGTCATCCTGACTGAACCTTTTCTGATACAGCATCATAGAATCTTTTAGGTTGGAAAAGACCATTAAGATCATTGAGACCAACCATCAAACCAGCCGTATGTCTGCCACTAGACCATATTCCTAAGCATGACATCTACTCGTCTTTTTAAACACCTCCAGGGATGGTGATTCAACCACTTCTCACTCTTTGCTGGTACTTAAAGTTAAACAGAAGGCCAGGAAATATATTACTAAGGTACCATTACTAAGTTCTAATGTAGCTTTCTTTTAAAAATAAAAAAGATAGAAACAAACTCCCCATTAAAAAAAAGAAAAACATGGTAATAAAATGGCAGTGAGGAACAGTTCAGTTTCAAAAGCCATTTATTTGCTTGTTCTAATTACTCTCAGTCTGGTGGGAGGCTGTAACTATTGAACTGAATGGCCAGAAGTTCATGTGTACTTTATTTTGCAATCACATTCCAATTTATAACGGACAGGTGTCCACTTAACAGAAGCTGCAATTATGACAGCACAATGTCAAATTAAATTCTTGTTAGCTGTCTCTCTGAGGAGACCATTGATCGAATATACGTAGGGTCTAAACTGTAATCTCACCTACTGGTTCCTCCAGGTCAGCATTGAAGATCCATTAACAGGGCAATGTAGCAAAGCTCTCAGTAGAGAGAGAGCACTGCTGTGTAGAATCAGAAATTACATAAATGGCATTACTTTGATACTGAAGGCGTCTTCGATGTCCTAAAAGGCCTTTCCAGTAACTATTCAGCCTTTCAGATCCGATACTGAGGTGAAGAGCATTGTCTCCAAAGTGAAGATGGTGACAGTTTGTTGTTTCTCAGTTGAACAAGTCAGTGGTGAGACTGGAAATGGAAGCAAGATTAAACAGTATGCCTGTTCTCACAATTCCATTGAGTCATATTAATGTTTCACAAACCAGATTGCTAGTGTCCTACCTATTATAATTTTAAAATTACAAATAATGGAGAATTTTGTTAACTAAGGCAAATCTGTCCACTTATTCCTTATTTCAGGTTTATTCCTTTGTTGCCTTGTCTACACCAAGAAAGGTGAAATTCTTGAAAGAAGTGACAAAACAAGGTTACTTTTCTATGCCATACAAATACCACAATCTCATTCTAAACATACCTTTTAATAAAGAGTATATCCTGGCTACAAAAATAAAAGACAATCATAGTTACATAGGAGTGATTAAAATACCTGCAGTAAGAAACTGAAACAGGTCAATTAAATTCAGGGAAATTTAGTCCATGGTAGTCACTAACTGTTTATTAGGGAAAAGGCTGGATTAGTGGGCAGAAACTTTACTGTCCTTAGACACCACCAGTAAAGAGAACAGCCACTGCTTTGCAGGCTTAGAAGTGAAAGACCTGAAAGAATGAATGTTGTTTACCTAAAGTCACTCCATGCTATGCATAAAATCAAGAGAGTTATTTTAGAATTAATTTCATAGAAGTTTCTAGAGCCCCAGGTCTTCTGAATAATTTAATGTGATTTTGTTTGTGTGTGGCTAAAGAGATTTTGGGGGTGCTTTGGTTGAGTTCCCCTGTGTTAATCATCACCATGGGGCGATACCAGACACAAGCTGCTCTCAGTTGACTATCACCCACAGGGTTGCAATTATCTATGGCAGCCACACCTCATGGTGTTGCAGTTAAACAGATTTTCAAGTTTGTGATGCAGTTCAGAGGAAAGGATTGAGCAATGCAGAAAGGTGCTGAACAGAGTAAGCCTTCTCCCAAGCAATTTTTATCTTTTCAGATACAAAACAAATTTTATTTATTCCTGCCTGATATTTGCAACTGATAGTTCTGATAAAAGTTCTTTTAAATCTTGCATATGCTGTGTTTTCAGTACTGGTTATTTTTATCTGAAATGCTTAGATTTTTTAAAATGCATGACAGACATAGTAAGGGCAACAGATTCTCTACTGTTGAATAACAAAGGTGATAGTAGTTATTTACTTTCAGAAGGGTACATGTAGGACCATGAATATATGAACAGAAAGATTTTCCCAGTGATGAGAACATAGCTCTTGCAAAGTTAGGGCTTTAGCATTTTATTGTCAGTCATGCTACTAACCCACTATATAATTAATGACGAACCATAAAACTGCGTTGTATTGATATTTAATTTTCTGCAAAACAGATATAGCACATAGAGATTTACAAAACCTATTTTGCATAGTTACTTAATTTCTACTAGCTACTAGTAAATTAAAAGCTAGCTAGTAATTTTTAAATCTTACGAAGATCTATGTGATTCTAGGATATTCATAGTTTACTTGAATAGAGGCAAAAATGTTACATCTTCATGGCTAATGAAAACTACTGAGAAGTGAGAATTTTGCTCTGTCCTTGTGTCTGCTTTCCACATGGGTCCCTGTCTCCGTTTAAGGGTCAGAGAGAG
>NW_010159374.1:0-1279 GCF_000695765.1 Mesitornis unicolor
GCGGCCATGGCACCGGCGGCCACGGCGCTGCCCAGGACCAGGCCGCCATGGGGGCCCCCGCGGGCGGCGCTGGCGAAGGCGGCCAGGGCCAACTGGAAGGTGGCAAAGGTCTCCCAGGCCATGGCCTGTCCCGGAGTCGCCGTCGCGTTCACCTGTCGCGATAGAGCTCATGGGTCACGACAGTGGCCATGTGTCGTGATAGAGCTCATGGGTCACGATAGAGCTCATGGGTCACGACAGTGGCCAAGTGTCATGATAGAGCTCATGGGTCACGATAGAGCTCCCGGGTTAGAGCTCATGGGTCACGATAGAGCTCATGGGTCACGACAGCGGCCATGTGTCACGATAGAGCCCACATCATGACAGAACTGCCCTGTCACGACAGAGCTCACATCGCGACAGAGCACGCGTCACAACAGAGCTCGCCCGTCACGACGGCGGCCATGTGTCGCGATAGAGCTCACATCGTGACAGAGCTTGTCTGTCGCGATAGAGCTCACGTGTCGTGATAAAGCTCCCCTGTTGTGACAGAGCACACGTCCCAGCGGCTCGCGTGTCACGGCAACGCTCGCATCGTGACAGAGCTCACGTCACAACAGGGCTCACGTGTCGCGACAGAGCTCGCCTGTCACGGTAGAGCTCACATGTTGTGACAGTGGTCACATGTCACGATAGAGCTCACAAGACACGGCAGAGCTCGCATCGTGACAGAGCTCTCCTGTCGCAACAGAGCTTCTCTGTCACAACAGAGCTCGCATCACGATAGAGCTCACACATCACGATAGAGCTCACATGTCACGATACAGCTCACACGTCACGATAGAGCTCACACGTCACGATAGAGCTCACACGTCACGATACAGCTCGCTCACACATCACAATAGAGCTCACACATCACGATAGAGCTCACACGTCACGATAGAGCTCACATATCACGACAGCTCGCATGTCACGATAGAGCTCATAAGTCACGATAGAGCTCACACATCATGGTAGAGTTCACACATCACAACAGCTCACATGTCACGATAGAGCTCATACGTCACGACAGCTCACACGTCACAACAGTTCACGTGTCACGACAGAGTTCACACGTCACGATAGAGCTCACACGTCACGATAGAGCTCACGTCGCAATAGAGCTCATGTCACGACAGGATGCCCTCGCGGGGCCAGGTCTGGGGACACTCACCCTGGTGACGAGGCCGCTGTCGTCGGGCAGCGCCACCCGGGCGGCGGCGGAGGCCCCCAGGGCCCCCACGCACTGGGCCAGGACCCC
>NW_010159375.1:0-2403 GCF_000695765.1 Mesitornis unicolor
CTCGTATGTTATTTATATATTAGTTACTATTCTATTTATGTGTTAATTGATTTATATATTAATATTATAATGATTCATATCCATAATGCTAATATTTTCCTATATTGATATTTAAATAATGCTAATGTTATTTGTATATTAGTGTCAATTAATTATTTGATGAGTCCGACCTCTCAAACTGTGCCATGGCTGTCATGCAAGAAAAAGCAAATATCAAATTTCCATCTTGGTCAGGTGACTTCGTCAAATAATTCCTTTTTTAGTGAACATTTTAGGAAAATAGAGGGAGGGGGGGAAGGAATATCCATAGCAAGTATTATTGCTTAAACTGGAAATGAAAATTAGATTCTTTAAAAAGACATATACTTACAGTGGAAACTCTAAAGACATAGGAAATGTAGGATTTGCTGCTAACGGTACCTAAAACGCGGAGAAAGAAATTACAGTTGTAACGTGGAATAATAATAATAACGATAGGTGTTATTCTTAGTTAATACTATTGTACTTAATAAATTTCTTTATAAATTTATAAATATGTGATATATGATTATGATAAATAACATATAACATAACATGTAACACATTATATATAACGTATAATACAGAATATAAAGATATATAATACATAATATAGAGATATAAATAATATAAGATAGAGATATTTACATTTATAAAGAATTATTGTTGTTATTGTTGTTGCTGCTGCTGTTACTACTACTACTACTATTACTGTGGGACAAACTACAACCATCGATGAAATCCAAATTAATTTGTGAAGAGAGAAAAATTTGTGCTGGTATTTCACATTCTGCCAATTCAAATCTTGCGGAACTGGCGCAGGCCATTGAAATTTCTACATTGTACTGAAAAAACTGATTTTTGTTTTTTTGTCTTTTTCAAGTTCAGAAGTTATTTATTGAGTCGTGACGTTACAAGCTGCTGAGGTGCCAGAAAGCCACTTCAGACAAGTGTGAAGAAGATTGTGGTTTTCCACTTGATGGTGAAAAAGTAGTAATAGGTTATTACATATTTAGAAATTTAATATTTCTTTAAATTTAAAATATTTCATTTTAATTTTTAAAAATTAATTTAATTTCCATTTATTTTGTTTTATTTCTTTTTTATTTTTCTTTTGTTTCATTATGTTTCATTTAATTTCATTTCATTTTGTTTTGTTTCATTTCTTTTCATTTTATATTTTATCTTACCATGAAACCAACATTTCAAATCTACACGTATTAATATTTTGGTCATCATCTTGGTAAAGGCTCACCTGTCGATTCACCATCATCCCAGAATAATTCCCCAATTGCTTCATTATTGTCATCCAGAGCAATGATCAGTCCCATAGGATTCCTTCGGCTGAAAAATAATTTTAAAAAACCCCCAAAAAACAGAAAAACCACTATTTTAGATTTATCATATCATATATCATATAATTCATATCATATATCATATCAGTGTTTAATAATCTTATTAATAATATAGAATTTAATGTGGTGTCAAAATTTTGAAAGTTATCTTGCATTAGTCCTTGGCTGGCCAAGGTTTTTGTGGCCAACAATTTTCATGTAACAGAATAAAATCCATGGCAGGATTAGGAAATTCTAGAAGAAAAAAATAATACAGCCCTGATTAATCATTAGATGTGTTTTGCCATTGGCCATGGCAGTGAGTTATTGAGAATTCCCAATTTTCAAAATGCAAATGCTAAATATTACTAAAAATTAATACTGCTAGAAATGCTACTTCAAATACCACTACTAATAATGATATATTGTAATGTCATACTAATAATGCTAATAATAAAAAGTAATAATTCTAATTATAACTATAATTATCATTATCATTATGAGATGTGGTGGTGGTGGTGATGATGACAATGATGCTAATTTTAATTTTAATTTTAATTTTAATTTTAGGTTTACCTTGCCACTGTCGTGGTGGCCGGCTGTTGGGTAGGGAAGACGTAGCCTCCTCTCAAGTGAAGCCCCATTTTGTCTGCGAGAAGGTACATTTCCGTCCACTGTTTTCTCAACCCAATTTTTGCACCTCACTTAACAGAGATGAAAAAGAAGGAGTAGATTGCAGTAAATCCTCAATTTTATCTGAATTCTTCTTTATCCCTCTTTTTTCCTTAATTCAAACGTTTTCTGCTGCTGATGGTCATGCAAGTCAAACCACCACAGGCCAGAATCCTAGATTTATCCTTAAATAAAAATATCAAATATAAAGTATATCATTATTTAATTTCAGGTTATTATTTCAGCTTATTATATCAGCTTATTTCTTTAATAAACATTTAATGGTTATTTATTTAATAAAGGCCTGCTGGGATGTGTGAAGTAAACCCTGTCCCTTTTCCACCACTGCAGCAGTGAGAAATTTATTTCAGGAAATGAA
>NW_010159376.1:0-20403 GCF_000695765.1 Mesitornis unicolor
CAACACCCCCAGGCCCTTTTCTGCCTGGCAGTTCTCCAGCCACTCGTCCCCCAGCCTGTAGTGCTGCATGGGGTTATTGTCACCGAAGTGCAAGACCCAGCACTTAGCCTTGTTGAAGCTCATACAGTTGGCCTCAGCCCACTGATTCAGCCTATCCAGGTCCCTCTGCAGAGGTCATTCAGAGAATCCATGAAGAAAACAAAATTAGCAAAAAGTAAAAAAATTATCTTGTCTTTGTAAAGGATTTGAAGAAAGGCTGTCTCAGAGGCTGGGATTGAAGTCCAGATATAGGCCAATCAACTGCTGGTGCAGTTCACCACAAGATGCCATTGAATGACATAGGACAACTACAAGGTGGTGCATCTTCTCAGACAAAACTATTTCTTTAATCAAAAAACTGCCACATTGACATTAACTGAACTTAATTGTTTGTGGATTTGGTTTCACCTTACATCCTTTTGCACCAGGACTAAAGCATTTGGGAAATCAGCATTACTAACGTTGCTCTGCAGTATCTGTTCTGAGGCAGAAAACCAGAATTCCACAGCTGCGAATATGGCACCTTCCTCCAGAGCTATATTCATATAACAAAAGTAAATTAAAACAAAATACAGCGTCAGTAATTGTGAGGAAATAAGAAAAAGTTTCCTAGCAGTAAAGTAGCAGTGGGCATGAACAAGGAAGAAATTACTCTGGCTGATTTGTGTATTTGGAGATCTTACTTTGTATTTTGATTCACACTGAAGATTTCCTTTCAGTGGTGAAGTAGACATATTACTAGTGAATTCAGTGAGGTTGTTTCTATTGTGTCACTGTTAATTCAGCTCCACAGAATGTCCATAGCAATGCCTCTGGTTTTAATGGAGATAGTAAAAGCATTTGGTGGTTGCAATCTGCCACATGCGTAGTGAGTAAGGATGATTGAAACAGAGAATGTACATCAACACATTGAATTCTATCCTTTTCTGGGCTATAGGCTAGTTGTCCCAAGCTTTAAAAGCATTGGTGTGATGATTATGCCTGTTGATGGTGTAATGGAAGAAGTGACTCTCTCTTCCTCCAAAAGAAACTCTCCTAAGCTAATGACAGAAAAACATCGTTTTATAAAGCAAAAATAAACAAGAACAACTAAACAAGAACAAATTACATTGTCTCCTTCCGTCCTTGTTTTCCTGAATTAAAATGCTGCCCTGATGGTCTCCAGAATTAGGAGAGATGTCATTTGAGTAGCGATCTCATTATTTTTAAGTCTGAAAAAGTTAGGCAATTAAAGTGACCTCACCACACAGGAACGCTAATGCCGTCCAAGAACCACGGTACTGGAACAGAGTCAGAAAAGTGATGCATAAGGTCCTGACAATTTTTAAGGTCCCCTGTGCTTTTAGTGCTTCCAATTGATTTCAGTGAGATTTATCATGGAGTAAGGATCTATAAAATACAGTTATCACTATCACGATCTAGATACTATAGATTAAAGCCTGAATGTGAGTGGACCTGAACAAATGCTCATAGATAAAAGACTGAGTGCAGTGGCACTCTGCCACCTTGTCTCATCTTTTCCACCTGGGGACCCTATACAAGGCCATGCCATAGTAACAGTCTTCATTGCATGGTTTAGTAATTGAAAGAGTTCATCATAAGATAAGGATCAATCTCTTTCAGTCAGCCAGTGGGGACAACCTACAGGTCTGGGGAGTAGAAAAGTAGAACACTTGTCAACAAGGTGATTTTTAAAATATTTATGTTTGAAAAGTGCTATTTTCTCATTTAGAAAACAGGAAGTAATTTTGAAATGTATAAACAGAAGCATTAGATCAAGTAAGGCCAGTCTTGATCTTCGTAACATCTGCAATAATAAACACAGCCATTCCAATCTGGTTCTCTCTCTTCAGTCAAGAAAAAATGAATGTTGACTACAGGCTTAAGAAGTGCTTTCTATGCAAAGGATACATCAGTTCACCTTTCAAGATGGACCTCTGAGAATATGAGGGCTACAAAAAATTCTTTACTAACAGAAAGTTCACAAAAAAAGCAAGATTGTGCTTCTCCTGAATGTGGGAAGCCAAAGGGACTCACTAAGTTGGGACTCCGCAACACTCCCTCACTAACTACTTGACCCAATTTAAAGCCTAATTATTGCTTAATTATTTTAGTAGAAGCAAGGCCAAGATATCCGAAAAACAGTCTCGCACTCCTGGAACCCGCTGGGACATGTGACATTTAACAGCACTCCGGGCATTTGGCACAGGGAGTGCAAGGTGGAACATTTTCAGTAGCTGGATCTAAAGATCAGGAATTTCATCCTGCCTGCAAGGAGACATGGATGAAGTCTGCCCAGACTACCAGATAGCTGCCACTGAAAGACTTTTAACCAAAGTGATGCCAAGAAATCAGGACCAGAGAATAAGGAAATATCAGCCACCCGGGGGGAAAAAAAAAAAAAAAGAACACTAAGTCAAATTGGAGATGAAGCACTGTTTTCTGCAATCCATATACAGAGAAACTGTAGATCTCTAGAAAGAAATAAATTATTTAGAAATTCTGATAGAATTATTACTTGTGATAGCACATGGTATGCCTGAGTTTTAGATGGGCATTATTTTACACAAAAGAAAACAAAAATAAATTGGAATACTTATAAAAACATGTAAATTAAGAATTCAGCCCATCAGGTTTAGCAGTATGCTTACCTGACAAAGAACAGAGATAAGGAAATGTCAAAACTTAATGATTTTATGCAGCTTCTTCCATAATCAGTCTTTTTCTTCAGTGTCAAAGCAAAAACATACTAGAAGAGAGATGAATGAAGCAAGTGATTTCCCAAGATATTTGTGTGGCTTTGGAATATAGGTCGTGATCTCCGATTTCTATACCAAGTTGCAACATTAAGTGAAATCACAGTACCTGTATTAGCCCATCCAGTGTAAGGCTGATTTACAATATGTGTCTAGCCAGAAACCACTGAAGTATTTTGCTTGAAATGCAGCCAAGCTGAATATAATTCAACTGTTAAAAGGACATGGTTAAGGGTCTTTGTGTCTTCATATATTCCAGGCACTGAGTGTTACTGTGCTCTCCTCTGCTGTGGCATAAATTGCACTTCTCCTCAAAGTGGGAACTTCTGCACCTTTTCTATTTTTTTCCCCAGTAATTTGAGTGTGTCTGCAGCAGTAACCTAGGCAACAACAGGGATTTTTCCTCCCACTTTTCTAAATTGTCCACCTTATCATTACAAAGAAACCTCAGTGAAATTGAGTGCTCACTAGACAACGGACTGCATTTTCATCTTTGATATAACAGTTCAAGCTTGTGTGAAGGTGCAATGCAAAGGCAAGATCAATCCATGCCATTTGTTCTACCAAAGGGAATTTTCATTTGCCTACAATTCCAGCCCATTGTAACTGTACTATGACCTTGATCAGGTTAGAGAGATGTGCAAACGCATTCATACCTCAAGCACAAATAATAATGCTTTGAACAACTTTGATTCTCTGATTTCCAAGTGTTCTGTAAATATTAATTACAGCCTGACTCTCAGATAGGTGGTGAGCACACTTCTATTTGACAGTCTCTCACCCATTTCAGAGGGATCTTTGCTCAAATACAAAGAGCATATTCAGACCTATGTCCATTATCTGTCTACCAAAGTCAGAAAGCAGAAGCAAACAGACCTTGCACAGTGTAAGATCCAGACAATGCTTGCACATACTATTACACACCTTAATGTTTTTGTTTATTTGATTGTTAGGTTTTTTAAACATGAGCTTTGCATTTGGAAAGTTTTGTCCTAAACATACCACATTCCACTTTATCATGTTTTGGAATTTAACTGATTGCAGCTGGATTATACTGACAGCTAATGGGAGGATGCAATCCAGCACCTATGCATTGCAAAGAGCTTGAAAGTGGCCATGCAGTTCTGAGGATTTTGGAAAGCTAGCCAGTAACTGTTAAGATTTCTATTACAAGAGGGTATATTTTTAAAAACATGATGGAAAGGATACAAGCTTTCATGAATTGCTGGCAATGCATAAGGTAAAGGCATTTGTCTCTGTATTTAGCAAGTAAGATGCAATACTTTCTTTCTCAATCAATGCTTGCAATTCCTAATCAAGCTGATAGCAGATTTATAGATGTCATGTCATCTATTCTTACAAGATTGCACACCAAGGAACAGGCAAACATCTATCTTTTCAGTGGGATGATGCACTATCACTAAGCACATTAAATTTTCACAACTGTGGCTACAAATTCAGCAGAACAATCAAAAAATAAATTCTATAAATCACAGAAGGACAAAGAAGCTAGTTCAACCTACTGAAGACAACAAAAGTTCTTTTGACAAGGTTTTGTGTTTTGAGCCTAACTCTCAACAGCAAATCACACAGATAACAAGCAAAGTACTGAAATATATATATAGAGATAGGAGATGAAATCTAATCTTGGTGTAAAACAGTAAAGTAAGTATAGAACTGTAAGCTCAAGTTATGACCCTTATTTTTATATAAAATGGACTTTTAAAAACCATTTACTTACATGCTTTGCAAATGTTCAGAGCCACTCAAGCTGGTACCAGTAAGGCAGCTGGTAAGTTTTCTTGTAGCGAGTGCCTTGCATCAGAGCTCCTTGCTCTATCCAGCACATTTGCCATGCAGCGGAGCATTTCATCTCTTACATAGTTCATCTCTAAGAGCAATTCTTCTGATTTACTAATCATAGAGTTTGAAGTTATGAATATGACCCACCCCAAGGAACTACTCAGATGTGGCAAGTTGCACAGATATTTAAGTCTGCCTGTGGTTGGATCTGCATGCCTTTGTTAAGCCTATACATATCATTAATCAAAACATGCAACAATGGGACCAGATTTTCAAAATAGCTCAACTTTTTAAAATAAGGCCAGAGTTCTAAAGAAATCTCAAGTATTCCCACTGTGAGATTTTGAGACAGTTTATGAAAAATCTTATAGTACAGTAGTACTTTACCCCTGTAAAGCTCTAACCACTCACTTCAGAGCCTAGGTAGTTACAAAGATCCTCACTGAAAACCTGGCACAAAAGTGAAGACTGGTCACTTCTGAAAATCCGATATGTAAAACCAAGCATTCTTTAATCTAGCAAAGTAAAATGTATTGAGATGCACTGTGACCTAATACTAGCTCATTATGCAAAATATTATCAGGGAAAGGGGATCCTGGCAACAATCTGATATAAAAATCACTTGATATATGCAAGAACTGCATATATCCACTGTGAATCTGGATCAAACACTCTTAGAGACATGCACAAACATTTTGGGGAATATTCTGCAAAACTATGTAAATGTTCCAAATTTGTAAGTACATTACTACTTCTACAAGCTGATTTTGAGTAAATGTTTATAGAATATTTTTTCCATCTGTTTCTTTACTTTGCTTTCTTCATTTGAAATAGCTTCCACCCCAGAAAGCAATTTGAGTCAGATGCTGAATTTTCAGATCTAGTTTCAGTTTTGTATTATCATTTTATATTGGGTTGTTTTGCAGCGTACTTTGGATAATTTTTGATTCAAGCACTTGACAGTGTTTTCAATTGTGCAATATTTGAAAGGCCCCTCAGCTGCAAGAATAAAAAGGAATAAAAGTTCTTTTTCTTTCTGAAATTCCTCATCATTAACAACTGTTTTGCCCTCTCAGATGCTATTTAGGAGTATTCAGGATACACTACCACATACCACAAATATTATTTGAATTCCAATGTCAAATGAAACATAGTCCTTCGAAGACATAGAGGTCACATTTGTTGATTATCACCACACTTGTATTTTCTAAAGGAGAGCTGAAGTATTTGTCTATCTCAAAAGCAAGACAAATATGTATCTCAAAAAAATCTCCCTTACTAGTTCTATACTCACAAGCCTTCACTTTGATTGGCTGTTATGCTGGTTATCGGTTTATTTATTAAACAAGTTAAAAACCTGATGCTAAGTTCAATGGTGAACAACTATAGTCATGTGAAAGTACAGACCAGTCGTAAGACTATTACTTATTAAGCAGAAATACTATGCAAGGAATGCATTCTTTGATAAAAGCCCTTAAGTAGAGTGCCATATGTATTGCTGCATTATATTTACTAGCTAGAATTTTAAATCATAACTCCCTCTTTGTCTCATGACGCACAGGAGGATTTTTTTCTTTAATTAATAGATAGATAGGGATGCATCTCCTTTTGATACGCAAAGAGATGTTTCTCTTTTTAAAATATGCTTCTTGCCATACAGAATCAACAAGCGGGGCACAAAAGCAGATAGGAATAAAAATATTTTTAAAGTTATTTATTCATGAAGACAATTAGGATTGCAGTTACCCTCTATTTCTCCTTTTTCTGTTAAATATATTTATTACTGATGAAATTAATCAGACCAACAGAAAAAAAACCTAGAACTCTGTAGTCATTTATGGCACAGGCAATTCAAACTTGACTCCATTGTTCAAACAACACGCCTCAACCTTATCCTTAGGGGACTGAGGTAAAAGGTCTCTGAGGTAAAAGAGTAAATGAAAGCTTCTATTTCAATCATATTCAACCTTTTTGAGGTTGACAATAGCTGTGGTCTTTGTCATACAGGCTTATAGAATGACGTTCAAGCAATTCATCTTCTCACCCTACCTGACTGCGTTACAACTGATGTCTCAAACTACACTTAAAAATGGGTCCTAAATGCTGGTGTGAGACCCATCTAAATTATAACTTACTGCAAGGTAATGACACTGGTTACTGTTGGATACATTTCATCTCACTGGTTTCTATTTCAGAGGGTGAGACTTTGGGAATCTCTTCCCATGATGAAGTTGTAGGGTACCTAAAGCATAGGGTTATAGGCACCAGGATAATTTGTCTCAACAAGGAGTAAAATGCAGTAAGATTAGTCCACTCTTCCATATACAGCAAAGGAGCAGGAAAGAGAGGACAAGAAGTCTGTCCCATTCTTTTGTCCCTTCGGAAAGTCAAGGTTGAAGGAATTGCTTTCTAAGCTGGAAAATTTCAGATAACTCAAAGCTGCTTTTTCTTTGGTGGAGACTCTTTTGAAACTCCAAGATACTCTGCATTTTGATTATGTATCTAGGCTCTTAATTTCTATTTCATATCTAACAGGTTATTCAAAGATCTAGCATAAGCCAAACTCTGACACTGTCATAGCAGGACCCTCAAGATCCCTTTTTTTCCTGGCTTGTTATGTTTTCGTTAGATATAGCCTACTCAGATGACAGTTGAGAACTAAAGTGTACATATATCCTGCATAACAAGCCGAGATACTTGTGAAGAAGGCTATATTCTTGTTTCCAGCCGGGAAAATAAGAGACCTTAGTACTTAGGGTTTTCTTACCCATCACAGAGCAAAGACATTAGTCTTTCCTCTGAGAGCTATACATTTGTACAGCATTGGTCTATTGAAGCGTGGAGCCTAATTTTCTTCTTGTTGTTCCTCTCTCCTCTTTGTGATAGGGAAACTAAGCTGACACAACTGCAAAACAGAACTTCTCTGCTGGCAACCTCCTTCCAGTCATACTTTGAGACTCACAGTTTCTCCTCAGTAGATGTTTGTCCACCTGGCTACAATTGCACCTGAAACTGACTTTCCTAGTTGTGAACTGCTGGACTAAGACTTCCCCTTTTTGTTGAATTTCATAACTAACTTAGGCAGCTCCCAGTTTGTTCCCTACAGGACTTATTTACAAGTCTAAAGCCTCCATACACTGAGGGATGAAGAGCACCAGATGGGCTATGGAAAAACAGCACTTCACGTGGAGCAGTGTTTGGGTATTCTCACAAACTCAAGTTTGGATGACTGATTTTTCTGCAGTGCTACCAGTTGTGTACTTGAAAAACAAAATTATTTCATAATGGGGAGATAATGGAAACAAGGGGGGGAAATGGAAATTTTACAGATGACTGACTGAAAATTTGAGCCCTGAGACATTAAAATACCAAAACAGAAACATTAACAAGACAGTACTTGCATCTAGTTGACTTTCACAGAAGCCAGGTGGCTGTGTGTGTAGTAAAAGTGATTTTATTTTCTGATTGTTTTTCCTCCAAATGAAAAATATTTAATATTCCTTGTTTAAAAAGGATTGGGGAACCACTACAAATTGAAAAGGTCTTACATTTCACAAGACAAAAAACATGTAATCCGAATCTCCTCACCCCACTGGATTCCCCATTTCTAAAGTAATTTGAACAGAAATGGCCCCAGAAATCCAGAAGTTTAGGAAAGGAAAAATAATAATTTCATTCTGAGTAGAAAGCCATGTTGCATATCTGAAATAAATTAGACTAAAAGTGCCAGGAATTCAAATTTGAATGGAATAAAAAAACCTTTTCAAGGGGAGTGGAAGGTTATTTTTCTTAGGTGGAGAAGAAATTTAAAGTAGATTACTGTAGACTTATCCACAGCTAAAGTAAACCAAGCACTAAAAATTATGCAAATAAACCAGAAGCAAAGCTGAAAAAAATGCTGAAAAGTGTATATATACTGTGAATATCCTCAGTGTAATAACTATCTAGACTAGTACAAATGTCAGCCTTTGTTATTATTTGCAGATTAAAATGACCTAAGAAAAGATGGGGGTTTTGGATCAGATTACTGAATAGTACCTTAGGGTTTTTTTCTTTCTTTCTAATGTTGCAAGTTAGGTCCAAAAGCCAGCATTTTAACTTTCTAAAGCAGTGACAACTAAAAAGTAAGAGGTTTAGGAAACATATAATTTCACACCACCTTTGAATATGGGATTGTTTCTTGTAATACAATTTGCCAATGGCAGGAAATAGGTCTATAGCAATTTGATTATGAGGTTCTGATTTTGCAGTAAAAGTTGTGTGTATATAGGTGGCAGTCATACAAAGTTTCATAAAGGAGTGGTCCAACATGAACCTAAAAAGTCAGGCTTTAGTTTGTTCTGCTTAGCACAAAGCACATTTGAACAGAACATTTTATGTTGATGTGTAAATATAATGTTGTAAGAAAGAAAAAAATATTTATGCGTGATTTAGTAACTTGGCTGGGAAAAATGCTTCCCTTAAAAGAATCAAAATAAAATTATTAGACCACATGCACTGATGATGAATGAAGATGCAACTGCTGTGATCTTGGCAGGATTGCAAGTACCCAGCACAATCTGTTATATGACCACTTGCCATTTATGTTTTATAGGTCAACATGACATAAGGAATATAGGAGAAGATAATTTTATTAAGTAGCAGCCATTCTCCTACAGAAACATCTGTCTTTTCAGGTAGGCTATCAATCCTTGCAAGATAGATTATGAGTCTCAGAAGTGCAACTGGAAAATCAGCAGAGGATGAGCCAACCACAAGAGATCTTAGGTTTCAGTTTAGAAAAATATTCTCAGCTCAAGTACTTGTAACTTAAAAACAACAGAAGGTCCCTTATTTCTTTCTAGCATTCGAAACAGGTGTTGGCTCCCTTCCTATATGCTTTCTACAGTCCACTCATTTTTCTCATGATGGGGAAGGCCCAGAGTAATCAGAAATCTCAAAGTAGCAGAGGGTTTGTTTAACCCAAGAAGTCCCAAGCAATCTAATAATTCTCTGGGGGAAAAAAAAAAACCAAACTTAAAATAAGGTAGAAAGAAATGTTGAGAAGAAAAAGAGTGTAAGAATTTAATCACACAGATACAAATCAGAAGAGGGCAAAAACAAGAGTCTTAATATTTGTTCTGCTACTTTGTTCTGATCATAATTTCACATTCAGATCTCTTTACATTCAAGCTTCACAATTCAGACTATTTCTAAAGCAGTATTTTGTTTTGTTCCCTAAAATATATTCCCTATGCTCTCATGTGCACAAAACAGGAAGAGACTAGAGTACAAATGAAATGGGAAAAAATTCAGGCCTGCCGCCTTTTCCTGTCATTCTAGATGGGTTACCCAGTGTTCAGCATTTCTATGTTGAAATATATTGCATCTAGATGTACTATCATTATTTTTATTCCAAATATGTGATCGTAACTTTATACTTCTCAGTTGGCTTGAATTTCATCCACGTTCCTGTTTCTGAACAGAAGAGAAAAAAACACACACAAAAAAAGTGAAACAAAGGGTTTAAGTAAGGCAGTTAGGGAGATACTTAGAGCCTGCTAAGAGAAAATTTTAAGCTTGTGATTTTAGGTGAAATTTTGTCACCTGTAAATTGCATGAGAGCCTTCAGCAGGTGTCACTTTTATAATGTTTGATAGTAGTAACTGTAATTTAATAAGACATCACAACTTTGTCTACGTATTTATTAATTTATTTATTATCTAAAGGAAAATATCCCGTTCTTTAGAATTAACAGCTTCTCTAAAGCTGCAAAAAGCTTTTTAGTGCCACAGCAAAAAACCACATCCTGTATGTTTCAGAAGATATGACAGATGACTGTTAATAAACTGGAAAGCACTGATATACAGATTAAACTGTAGCTAAAATAGTGTTAACAATAACAATTAAAGCTGTAGCTAGAGGCGCCAGGTAAGATACTTGGAAGTATCAACAATTGAGAAGTGGGGAAAATAATCTATAAATTATTTCTAATCTTGTACTACGTTCTGCGTGTATCTGTTGCTAGTGTTGGAAGAACACAGTGAAATATTAATTTTATAAAGAAAACAGTGTAAACACACATCTTTCTGTGTAACTAGAACTTTAAGAAGTCCATAATTTGGAAGAGCCTTATGTCCGAGCTTTAACAACATCCTGAATTTATGTTGCAGGAGAAATAAATCATTAGACTCTCTTGTGTCTTGTTAACTACGATATTGAGTAGTTTCTGCTTACAGTAGATCCCTCTTATATTATGGTTTTTGAAAGACAAAGCTTTACAAGACCAAGAATTTCACTCAAGTACAATACCATGGTATGTAGAGAAAAAGAAAATTAAACCAAAAGAATCTTCATACATGTATTAAGGCCTCTTAAGTTACATCTACAGCACTGTACAGATAACATGCATGCTTGCCAGCCTGCATGACACCTGGATGAGAATTAATACAGCTTCATGGCTTTTGATGTCGTAATAAACTACTTCTCAGCAAGGCCTGACATGCTTTTCAAACTACAGTTGGCAAGGGCAGGGCATCCAGAGCTTGTTCATTTCCATCTGTGCATGCCAGCATAGGCACTCTCTTCATAGGCACTCTCTTCTTTCTACCTTCTTTTGAAATCAGTGACACGAAAGCATCCTTGAGTACCTGCTGGATTTCAGCACCCAGTCAGAGGCTCCAGCATCCCAAAGCAATGTATGAACATAAAACAGGCAAACAGCCATAGGAACCAAGTTTTAAAGAGTTGTTTCCTTTCTACCCCCAAAAAAGCATTTTCACTCAACAGTTTTTGGCAACCAATGCCTAGCCTTGGCAAGGAGGCTTTATCCTGACAGCTTCAGCTTACATGAACCTCACATACCTGCCAAAAGCTTTTAGGAAAAGACCTAGATTTGTATCGCTTTAAATATTATAAATAACTCTAGGATTTTATATATTTTTTCTTAGTTTATGTGAATCTTAAAAAGGGAAGAAGAAGAGAAAATTATATCAAGCCAAATAAAATAAAGGAACAGTGTGAGAGTCCAGTATTTCTGAGGTCAGATTGAGACCCCAGAAGACTTTTAGTTGTTTGTTTTCTCACACCTAGGTTTGTGAGACAACCATAAAAATATTCCCTGTAAAAGATTTTCCAACACAAATCAGAAAACTGGTTATCATTTCCAGAAAGTTTTCATATTTGCTTTATTTCTTCTCCAGTATAAGACACTATTAAAAATGTTTTCTCTCTCTCCAAGGAAGAAGAAACAAGAGAAGAGAAACAGCATCTACAGGACCACAACTACTTCCCAGGGCAGTCTAAAATGCTGTGAGACTTCAGACAGCAAGAGAGCAAAACTAAAAATCCAGCAGCCAAAAAAAAAAAGGTAAGCTTATTTCACATTACCTCATTAGCTGTGAGGTATCCTGTTGCGCACAGAAAGACTGACTGTAACTTTCCGAACATTAGGTGAATGGAGTGAGAGTTGCTATATGCACTGTGTAAGATAGGAAGCTCCTTCTTCTTGTCCTGAAAAAAAGGTGGAGGACTGGCTAACAATGACCAGGGTACCAGCCTGAATATGACTATGCCAATGGCTGCATGTGTTCCTGAGCAGGCAGAGACAGAAGACTGGAGTCAAGTCTTTCCTGCAAAGTAAAGCTAACTGCAAAGCCTAAAGCAACACTGGAACAGCCATACCGTTCTCAGGACCCATGCGGCTGCCTTTATACAGCTATTCATTACACTCTGGTAAGGTGCCTACATGAAGATGATGAATGTACCTGAGCTAATTAGTTTGAATCGGATCTTAGATATACTGGTTTGCAACAAGTATTACAGCTTGCGTGCAGCCATTGCATCCCTAGTGCTCTGCCCCTTGAATGTAACCTGTAGGATTTATGTTTTGGCACTGGTGTTTCTAGAGCATGTTTGAGTAAGAGGGAGAGGAAGACAATAGGTTCTTTTCTCAGAATAAATTTTCTCTCAGGTTTACAGTACAAAAATGGTATTTCTTGCTGAAAGCTACAGCATGCTGCTATTATACTTTCTTATAGTTTACATCAGTTTTATTATAACATTTTTATATATTTCAGGCAATTTTCCCTTTGCTACATACAGTGACAGAATGAAAATGTAATCACCATTCAGTTGTTAGTGTCTAAAATTAAAGAGATTACTGAAGTTCATAATTCATAGATTTCAAAGTTCATAATCATAAAGGCTAATTCCTGTTGCTGCAGAAATAGCATGAACTTTTCACATTTTGAAAAAAGTCTTCAGTTCTATGAGGAACTGTCCAAAAGCTGCAAGTTCCTTAAAAACAGTAGACCTGAATGCCTAAAACTCTAACACAGAAGCAGAAGTAAAATCAGCTGATGCTTATCTATTCCACAAGCAGTTCTCGTCACATGCCTATTTCCACTTTTTTAAATGAAGAGCAATGCAAATTAGTTCTTTCAAGCTGTGATTATCACTCCATCTATTACAAGGTAAAATTTCTCCCCTTCTATACTGTAGCTCTTTTGTATTTGCTTAGTTACTTTAATAGCAGCCAGACTTTTTTTTTTTATTAAAACTGGAAAGAGAAATTATCTCAGATCATGATGTTTTGTGGTATAGGTCAATTTCTGGAACATGAAAATGTCAGGCACAGACATATTTCTTGTCAATGCCTCTGCTTTAGTAGCATAGATTTCTTCACAGTTCACATCTATATCTACTGTTTATGCAAAGTAAAGATATACACCAGCCTCCACCTCTAGCTGATCAACATTTCTTACAAAAAAAAAAGTTTACTGATGCATCGCAGATGGAGATCTTCAATGGAAGAGTTCATTTCATATGCTGTTAACTGGCTAAATACTAGAGGCATCATTTCAGCTCCACATGAAAACTCCTAAGGTCTCTCTCATCACTGGAAGATGGAGGGCAATTCACACCATCTTGAAATAGGTAGACTGAGTCATCTTTCAGAAGTGCCTTTTTTCCTTGACTAGGGACAGATCGCAGTCAATCACCTGAGACTGAAATGCATACAGAATTTTTAAAGTGTGTGTTAACAAGTAGTTCCCACTGAAAACACAGCTTTCAGTCTGTTACTTAAGGAGATTCTTCTTAATAATCCAGTCACTCTTGCTTGTACTTAGTGCAGGACTATGTAAATTTAATTTGCCTGTTGTTGTACTGAACTGCTGTGGTATATGGCTGGGCAAACAGTTCAGGAAGAGAGCTGTGCCCACCTGAATACAACAAATGTAAATAATGTGCATCAAACTGAAGTTTAACGCTTACCCATTTAACTCCTTCCAGGTAAAAACACAGAGTCCCTGGGGAGGAAAAAGCTTTAACATGCAATGCAACACAAAGCACCACAGGAATCCTCTAAAGCTACTTAAAATTCTTTCAAAATTAAAAAAAATCCATTTGAAGACAATACCTCCTGAAATATTTCTAAAGCTCTTCAGATATTTGTTATTACATTCCATACAAACTTAAGTTCAAGAAACCACTAATAGAATTCCACAACTACAAACAAGGGTATAACAGGTGAATCCAGGTGGGGAATGCTGCCTTTTCATCACAGTGCAATGAGCACAAACTGCCTGGAAGAAAGAAATAATTCACTTTGGCCGTGTGCAGGTAACAGCTGCAAATTATATGAGGCAGCCACACAGAGGAAGAGATACAAGAGTAATTGCTAAAGAACGGTATATGTCCATGTTAAAGAATGTCTAAACTAGTGCTGCTGCTTTGATTTTACTGAAAACTGCTGTACGGCATGGTTCTACTCTGGCAAGCAACAGTGAAGAAATCATACTGCTTAGCTCCAAGATTACTGTTTGAGTTTGAACTTTTCCTTGCCTTTCACTTTTCTACAAAACTAAAAATCTGTTTCACAGACAAATATAAACGTAGGTTGTTGACATAAAGGAGATGAAGGTTTCTTGTAGAAGAACACATATTAGACACTCAGACCATTTTAAATGTCCTGGAGCACTGCAACACTTACCACCAACACAACTAGCATGACATTAAGATAACAGTTTAAGATGATTTTGATTTGACTTGCTGAAGCCACTGCTAACATTTCTAAGCTCTTCAAACCAACAACATTAATGAAGACAGCAGTCTTAATTTTGAACATGACAAAAATAACTCCGCTTGGTGAGGAGTGGGGGTGAGGATGACAGGACACAGCAAGGTTATACACATAACTATTCTGATTTTAACAGGCGTATGTATAGCCATATGAGTTTGAATGTAATAGCTAAACAACAATTTCCAAGAAAATGTTTATTTTGCACATAATAAAATGTGATTTTTTTCTTTCATTCACAAAGTAGAGAAATTATTACGCACTGCTAAAAGAAAATGATACCTTATCCTTTGCAGCCTGTATATAAATTGTACAGTTTCATATCATGTATAGATTTCAGTGAAGATGCCATGGCCCACTGGACTCATGTTTTACATCTCAAGTGCTTTTCTGTATTAGTATCATTGCACTGATTACCTGTTTTCTGAAAGAAGAAAGGGATCTGAACTACATTCATAAACCTTCATAATATTACATGCCACTACAAGCTGTATTCTCATTTCAGCTATGCTGGTATGAAGCCAGAATGATTCCTCTGACTTCAGTATAGTTGCACTAAAGTTAATATGGTGGTTGTGAACAAAGAAATTCATAATAAAAGCTTTATACACAGCCTAAAAAGACAGAAAAAGACTTAGAAAAGACATTGGGCTCATAAGTTTAAAATTAAATAGTACTTAACAAGTGAGCTATTACACTTGTTACTATTGCAGGGTAACATTTTTCCTTTTTCCTTCAGCAATCTAACAAATGGCGTCTCTCAGCTACTGTCAGCATCATTACATATCCTCCTAAAACTACAGGATCTCATTGTAAAGAGTTTAGATTGGGCACAAAAAACATACAGACCTCATGGTTCTGGTCCATTTTCTGTCACTGCATTTTATTCATTAAGTCCTTCACATATATCAACTACCCTTCCACTCAGAAGTATAAACTAGGACTGGATTAGCGATTGCTCATTTAATCAGTGAACTGGCTATTGTAAATCCTGTTCGGTTATCTAAGTTTTGCCAGTCACCAGCAAGTAAACAGATGCTTTAACAGACAGATGTAGCTATAATGAAAATCACTTCAGCTAAGGTGTAGATTCTACTTAAATTACTCTTATAAACTAGCTATAAACTAAATTATCATTTACTACTCTTGGCCAGAATGAATAAAAGTAGATTCATCAAGGTCACAGTGCAAATATTAATAGGAGCAGAAATAGGCTAGTGCCCTGATGATTCAGTTACCTTTTCTCCCGGTAATGGTGCTCATTTTAACTGTCACAAGGCACAGAAAACAGGAGACAAAACTCCAAGTACCTGGAAGAGAAAAATTAGTCCAGGCTCACCATTTTCTATTTTACAAGAGGTCTGCTTGATACCTCTTGCAAGATTCACTAATGACCATTTCGGAATAAGATCAAGCAAGAGAAAAGTCATAGCCTTGTAGAATCTGTGCTTCGAAAAGCTATTTCCCCTACAGAATAGAAGAACTCATTCAGAACGTATCAAAGAAATTAACATCCTCATTAGGAGCTCCTTCTTTTTGATGCTATCTCCAAAACAGAACCTACCATGCCTTTTTTATTGCAATAGGCTCACAGCAAACTTGGAAAATATTCACAAGTAGAACTACATGCAGACCAGGGTGTCAGGATGTTCTGGACTTCCCATGAATGCCCAGGTTTGCTCATAGCCAGGCAGCTAATGATATCTAAGGAAAGGCACTAAAGGGAATCTAGAGCCAGAACTTCTGTGTGCTCATACAAATGCATCATTCTGGTCCCATAAGTTTGGCAGAAAAATACAAAGCAGCAACATCTGTTAGGCAATAGATGATTTATAAATGAAAAATTTTCTCACAGAGCCAGAAATTATAACAAAAATATTAAGTGTCACTGACATACCTCCTCTATTTCAGCAGAAACATTAAACATGTCTTATTCTGATTACTTTCACGTACTCCTACTCCTGATAGTCTTCAGAGTTTATTGTCTGTTAAAAAAGCAGATTAGTCACAGATTTTTATTGACACAATATAGTTTAATCCTTATATAGCAGAGTAGATAGTTTGGAAGGTACCTATCTGTGGCAAAGATAATTATTTAGATTAATGGCTCCTCTCATTTCTGATTGTGAGGCTTTAAGATTATGAACAGATTCAAAACACATTTTTGGCCAACAATTTATAGCACCCTTTGGCATTCTACCTCTTGATTGTGTGACCAGCAAAAAATATTAAAGGATAGCTGCTTTTTTACAACAGTGATTTTAAGAGAAAAGAAGATTCATGTTTGATTTCCATTCATACTAGTGCCTCTGTATCATTTTCAGTGCAGCATCAAGTGAACAGATCATCACAGCTTTCTCTCTGGAATCTGTCAGCCTCAGGTTTGGCCTACTGTCATTATAAGTTATTCTGAGGATCCTCCTTGATCATCTGGTCCTGTAATGGGCAAGTACCTTGGAGGCCTTATGCAGTGAAGGAACTGGCTGTGGGAGGGACCTTCTGCAGGCCAAGAATGTCTTGCATACGCTAATGACACAGCAGGGGAAAAACTATGACAAAACTCTTTTGAGTAGTCTTTGAGGTTCCTATTTATTTACATTACCTTGTGAATAGTAGGAGGTCTTCCTGCCTGAAACATAGCACAGTGTGTAAATCCAGGGAAGTGAAAGAGAACTTATTTGTCAAATCAAGATAGTGGTCATATGGCTGTTGCTGTCTCCAAGCCATTCTTTGATGTCTTCATGGCACAAAACCACAAAGAATAAACTCTGACGGTCTTCTAAAATGTAACAACCTACTATACTGTTGTCATAGTTTAGGCCCAGTGTGCAACTGAGCACTACAATGCCCCAAAAAGGAGGCTAGATGAAATAAGGACTGGGAGGTGTTCTCACCACTTAAACGGTCACAGGCAAAAGACAGATTCATCATAGGGAGAAAAACAAAGCCATTTTAGTTTGTTACCAGTATCAGAGTAGAACAGTGAGAGTTACAACCAGATCTTAAAGTCAAACACCTTCCCTTTACCCTCCCTTCTTCCTGGGCTCAGCTTTGTTCCCAGTTTCTTGGCTCTCCCCCTTTTGCCTAGGGGTACAGGGGGGATATGAATGGGGGTTGCAGTCAGTTCACCTCACGTGGTCTCTGCTGCTCCTTCCTCTTCAGGGGTAGGGAGAACTCCGCCCACTCTCTCTCTGCTTTCATGTGGCAACCTTCCCACAAAAGAAAAGTCCTCCACAAAAGTCTTAATGTGAGTCTGCCCACAACTGCAGTTCCCTCACACACGAACTGCTCCAGCACACACTTCCCAGAGTCACAGTTTCTTCAGGGGCAGCTACTGCTAATGTGGATCTGGCCCACCACTGAACCTCCACAGGCTGCAGGCGGGTCAACCTATGCTCTTGCCACAGGTTGCAGGGGGAACCTCGGCTCCACAAGCCTCCTCCTCCTCTCTCTCTCCTTTCTTCCTTCACTGACCTTGGTATTTTTTAAAGTTGTTCTCCTCACATTCCTCTCCTTTTCTCCACTGCAGGTCCCTTCTGATGGTTCTGAAGAGTTCCCGGCTCTCTCTCTGTTGGGCTGGAGCTGGAACAGGGATTGAGTTTAAGTTGGGGGAGGGACAGCCCAGCCTGGCCAGTCAAGACTGGAGCTGGGGCCACACCGCCCACACCCGGCACCAGGCTGGTCGGGGCCAGTGCAAGAGCAAGACATAGTATGTCATATCCCCCTTAAATACATTAATCTGCAGGGGTGCTGATTGGCTTGGCCTTGGTCAGAGGTGGGTCTGACATTGGAGCTGGGGGAGCTTTTCAGGTAGTTTCTTAAAGGGCTATCTCTGTAGCCTTCCCCACTACCGAAAACTAAACCAAAACCCCTCACAGAAAAACCCAATATAACTGTCGTTCAGAGAAGTCTCTGAACAGGCATATGTGTCACAAATAAGCAAATTTTATGTGCTTCACTTTGCCTTAGTTGTCAAAAAGAAAATTCCTCAAAACTAAGGTTGTCATTTGGTTTTGGAATAAATACACTTGAAAAAATTCTTTTATTTTTCTGATACATATAAGTTAATCAAGAAGTACAAGAGAGGAAATAATTTACTAGTTAAGTTGAACATCAATGTGCCTAAAGCTCTTAACATTGAATTAAATTATGCAAACTGGTATTTGCAAATACTTCACACTTACAAAAAAAACCCCAGAAGTTATAGTTCTTTTAATCCAAAAAGCTTCTATGTTGAAATCTGCCAAATATGCTTCTGTGTTAATTTAACATTTGTTTGTTTACAGATTTCCCATCAAGAAAGAAAGTAACCTGCACACTAATGTAGTCCCATATAGTTTTTTAGGTTTTTTCCTTAATATTTCCATGTTTTTAAGATTACTGCAATGGATGGTGATAAGTTCAGTGGTCAAATGTAGCTGAAAAACTTTGTGGAGGCCGCCTCCTATTCCCCTTGCAAAAGGATGACCTCCACATCTACCATTAGTTTCTACAGATGTTCTGCTGAAAATATGTTGATTAAAGATTTGTCTACCACTCTTCTATCATATATGTTTTGTAAACTGTGTATGTCCTTTAATGAAAACCACGTAGAACATTAATTCTAGTTCAAAAAGTGAGCCAACAGCTATCAACTCTCTAAGACAAGAAATAAGGTTTTCTATTTCTGCATATTGGATCACCATCTCACTTCTGCTTAAATGGATGACAGTATTGACATCAAAAAGACTGGCCATTGGCTATTTCTATGTAACAGAGTTTTTCTACAAAAAAGAATATACCGATTATCTAGACTGACATTTCTAATGAATCCAAATAAAACAAATTTGGGAGTGAAGTTATTCAGGGAAATGTCCTTTAGCTAATTTTTTTCTAAGAACCTCAGAATTTAGCCTATTAGTGGTGGAAGTCATGCTTGGAAAGAATTCTATGAAGAGATACCATGAAATTTTAATCATGTAGTACATCTTAAGGCAGATCTAGTTCAAAACATAAGTAATTCCACTAAAATAATGACATTACACCTTCATTAAATTGTGTTAAAATGGGGCAACAGTCAGATCCTTAACCTAGTGATGGAAGATCTTTCTCTCCACTTGAGATTAATGGCACTTCTTTTACATTCATGTTGTTTCTAGAGTAATGCTATCTCTGGTGAAACTATGAGAGTGATTGTTATAGTAACAGGTGTTAATGTCATAAATCATAAGCTA
Organism: Mesitornis unicolor; assembly: GCF_000695765.1. Classification (NCBI taxonomy): domain Eukaryota; kingdom Metazoa; phylum Chordata; class Aves; order Mesitornithiformes; family Mesitornithidae; genus Mesitornis; species Mesitornis unicolor. Next base: position 19,872 of record NW_010159376.1, read on the forward strand.
CTGATGTCTAAGAACTCAAGATAAAATTTTCAGAAAAAACAGAGATCAGATGTATGAAATGGCTTAAAGTCATTTTTAATGGGAAAAAAAAAGCTTGCTATGTGATTATTTTTCTGCATCATGTGAGCTTTTGTTTAGGGGCACCTATCTGAGTTTTTCAAATAAAAAGTTGTCCTTCTGAATGTCTCTGCTCAGGGAAATGGAATGTATCTTTCACATTTTTTGGCAAACAAACCACCCAGAGGCAATGCTAAGAGACTAGACTTTACTGAGTTCATTAACAACAACAAGCCAGAGATCTTCAAGACAGCAATTTCTGTGACTTTTCTACAAAAAGGACAATGGGAATTTTCAAATAAGCCCCAGAGGCGGGAAATGTAGTAATTTATTTTAAGAAAGAAAGGAAGGAAAAGTGACTGAGCTGTAGGGCTTTGATAAACTCGGAAGACCTAAACAACAAAATAAAATAAAATAAAATAACATTAAATTAAATTAAATTACATTAAATTAAATTAAATTAAAATAAATTAAA
>NW_010159377.1:0-10556 GCF_000695765.1 Mesitornis unicolor
ATATAATATTAATTATTTATTTAAATTTTTGTGTGTGTGTGTTTGGAAGCTTTCCTAAAATTCTCAAGGAGAAAGATTATTCACCAAGCAGCTGAAGCCACCATTAACGAATGGTCATAGTAGGGAAACTAAAGACTCATAAGCCACAAAAATAATTCCCTCCTTTCATCAACAAACCAAAAACATGTTACACTCAAAAACATTTTACATAAAATCTCTACACAAGTACTCTGTCTGTGAAACTTTTCTAAAGGATGTCATGGATGCAAAAAGCATACGTGGATTCAGGTGGACCTGTACCTTATAGATAGACCACTGAGAGTTTTTGAATAGACAAAAACAACTTGGGAAATGTCCTCAGCTGAAAAGAGTAAGAATCTAGGAAAGTGCTTGGAAAAAATATTGGATATGTTTGTTCTGTTCCTACTCTTCCCTGGGCACCCACACATGGTCACCTTGGAGGCAGGGTGCTGTGACAGATGTCCCCTTGGCCTAAACCATTATGGTCATTCATGTGTTCTTACATACCTGGGTAATATTTTATTCATTACAGTCATTATACCTGTATAGTTTGCATTTTCTTAATGTGTATAGTGTTGCACAGACATTTGGGAGAAGATGTGAAAAATCATAGAATCACAGAATGTGTTGGGTTGGATGGGACCTTTAAAAGTCATCTGGTCCAACCCCCCTGCAGTAAGCAGAGACAATGTTACTAGATCAGGTTGCTCAGAGGCCCATCAAGCCTGGCCTTGAATATCTCCAGGGATGGGGCCTCCACTAGGCAACCTGTTCCAGTGTTTCACCACCCTCATGTCTAATCTAAATCTACCTTGCTCTAGTTTAAAAGCATTGCCCCTTGTCCTATCGCTATACACCCTTGTAAACAGCCCCTCCCTAGCTTTCTTGTAGGTCCCCTTCTGGTACTGGAAAAGTATGCTGCTTAAGACAGGTCCTCAGTTTTGTCTTCAGATTTTTTAGCATTTAGGATTGCCCAGTAAGCAAGTCAGTAGGCCTCCTCTCTCTACCTCATCTCTGTCTCTACAGCATATTCCATACATTGGTACCTATTGCTGCAAAATCAGGTCCATCAAGTTTTGAGCATTTTGAGAGGGGCTGGGCTTGGATTCCCAATAATAAGTGAAACTTAAATTATTTGTATCTGCAAGAAGAAAGAATTGGTCGAATTATTAAAATATTAGCTGCTTTAGATGGGTAGAACATCACACTGAGCCACGTTGCTTCAATGGCTCTAGTGCACATGGAATAGTAGGGTGTGACGTATACACAGGACAGCAATTGACAAGTCTTGGTTTTCCACAGAGACCAGACCTAGACCTTCTTTCAAATTCAAAAGGGAGCCTAGCTACATCTGAAGTATCAGACAGGACTATTTTATCCCTGGAAGGAAATATCCCATACAGCCCCTCTGTTGTGCACTGTGTAAGAGACAAGAGGAAAAAATCATACTGTATTACAGCAAGACACATCCAGTAACAAAGACAAAAAATGATACACATGGGCACAAGCTATCCTTACAAGGCCTTCCAGAGACAAGTGGGTCAGCTTTCTGTCCCTCAGGGATTAGGGTTCAGTCTCATGGAATCCTAAACACAGCACACATGCAGACAGCACAAAGCCATTTAGCTTTGCACTGTCTTGGACTCCAGCTCTTAGGCTGCCAGCAACCTCCCTATGACAGCCATAGGAAGAAAAGCACAGAGTTGGTTTTGTTTCACTGAGATTTATTTATTCTTAGTTGTCAGCAGATTACAGATGAGAGGAAAAAAATAGTAATTTTATGATTTCTGAGTAAAAGTGATTTCTAAACAATGTAAACAATATGAAGTGAACTCCAACCTCTCTTCTCACCAGCCTAAGGACTCCCTCAAGTCTGGTACAATGGAGCAGTAGTAGCTATAGCTACGAGGGGTTTTGAGTAACTAAAGGGAACAGAGTTCTGCTGTGGAGATTCCCCCAGGAATGAGGACCAGGGTCATGGCCAACCTCTGGGAAGCAAGTGCAGTAGCTTACTTTTAAAACAGCAAGCTCAAATAAACAAAACACTTCTGAAAGTCCCAGCTCATCTCATGCTTTACTTGTGATTGCTAGTATTACTAGGACTGCTGACAGTGTTGCTGTGTTTGATTTAACCATGAGAAACCAAGAGCTGCAGAGCAGTTCATTCCACTGCAAAGTTATGTGAACATCTCCTTAATGCACACAAGCAATGACATTTCTATTTCAGGAAGCAATTCCAGGAAGAAACGATCACACAGGAATTCAGTGGAAGCTGGCTTCTGGGAAGTGCTCTCCTTTCCCACCCACAGACACTAGGTCCTAGCAACGCGAACACTCCATCCAACCTCTCCTACCACCAGGCACACACATGTAGAAGCTCTACTCCTTTTCCTTTGCCTTCTTGTTCATTCTCCATGAGACATGTTGATGGTCATCCTCCTGCTTGCCCCACCCCACACCAATCACCCCTATCCTCCCCAAATGCTCTATCATCAGATTGACTTCGGGCATCTGAAGCCAAAGGGGCAGCCAAGGGACACCTGTAAAATGTCCCTAGGAAGGAGAATGGCAGGGTATATTGCATCCTGCCCAGACTTCAGGCACAATCTTCACTGCCCAAACGCCTGGAAGGAGAAGGCAAGGGAACTACCTGCCAGAGAGGCAGCCAACGGTGTGGAAGGAGGCCTCCAGAATAAAAAGGTCAGCTAGGACCAAAGGCAAGTCTTGAGCCAGATGTTGACTAGACCTCCTGCTGCTGGCAGCTGTTGCATCCCAGGAGACATTACAAGCAGCAGAGGCTGAGACTGTGCAGGAGAGGAGACACAAGGCTCCTCAGGAAACTGAGGAGTGCTTCTGCCATAGATGCAGAATCAGGAAACCAGCTCTGGCTGGTTACTCCAAGAGTAACATTCCCAAATTCTCCTAACAGACCAACCACTAAGGCTGCTTATAGGACAGGACAAATGGTTCTGGGTCTGGCCAGGAGAACTGAAGGTGGGAAGTTTTGCCCCTCACGTCACTTGAGGTTTCACAGGTTTCCTGTCGCAGCAGGCAGTTTGCTGCTGCTTCTGTGCTGCACAGGCGCAGGGACTGTGTCTGTGGGCGAGGGTGAGTTGGGGCAAAGCTGGGTCTGGAAAGCAGAGAGAGGGGGGCAGCATTCAAAGTGCAAGAAGGGCAAAGCAGTCAGTGAACTCCAACAGCACTGCGGTATCTGGGTCAGCACTGGGACAATCAGTCACCTCAACAGAAGCGTCCAAAACAAACTAATCTCATCCCCCCCACCGTCACCCAAGCCACTGTAGTAGCACAGCTTTCCTGGGTGAGCTTAACCAAGTCAATTATTCACATGGGTTAGCATGGCCAGAAGATGAAAGTGCAAACTGGTGCCCAGGACAGCAGTGGCTGGGCTCGGCTTGTTTACTTGCTCATATTTAGATGACGCAGTATCAGGGAGGAGCATGATGGCCTTGAAAACCGAAACAGAAAGCAGAGGCAGCTGCCTGAGAGACTATAGAGGCTGTGGTGTCAGAGCCCAGCAGGAACGGACCTGACAGCAGCCACAAACCGGCTCAGCTCGCCAGGGCGGCACCTCAGCCCTCTCCAGCGTGTTTCGGCTCTGCGTCTAGCTGGATGGGCAGCCTGTAAGTATCCTCCACTGGGTCCCCTACCTTTTTAATGCCACTGGCATTTGGGGGAGCTGCCAGGAGAAGTGGTGCTGCAGAGTGCAAACATCTGGGAGTGAGCAGCTCCTTCCCCTGCTGCGGGACACTTTTGGGGCAGTTCCTCAGCAGTCTGGTCTGCGTGTCACTCCCTGATTTCTGTTTGCAAGCAATCCTTAGCTTGTCAGTGGTCTTTCTTCACCTGTGGTTTCCCTGCAGTTGATCCTGCCTGAGGGGGAAGGAGGGATTCTTGGGGGGGAGTAAGTGGCTTGAAGGAAAGGTGCAAAGGCCAAAGCTGCCTTCCCTTCCCACTGCTCTTACACAGCATTACTCCCCCCTGCAGTCAGGGAGAGGGGATGCAGGAAAGCCAAGCCTTCTGGGGGCTTTTTCAGTGCAAGAGAAAATGCCCATTCCCCCACCCCTTTGCAGACAGCCTGTTCACTGCAGTGGGGTCTGGCGGGTCCACAGAGGTGTTTGTCACTGCACAGAGGCCAAATCCTGCACCGCAGCTGCGTGCCTTGGCTTCTTCATCCTGCTGCCCTTGCCCAGGCACTCAGCCTGCAGCTCCCTGGGGGGAAGGTACAGCCCGTCTAGGAAGGTGGTCACCTGCCTGCAAGCTGACAGAGGGAAGGGCTGTGCAGTCCCGGCAGCACAGAGGGATCCCTATGAGCCCCATCTCACAATCAGACACTCCAGGGAGCTCCTGAGCAATACACTGAGATTCAGAGCTCTCCCATAGTGAAGTCCAGTGCTTTCCAGCAAGCCTGCCCAGAAAGAGGGGGATTCCTGAAGCCAGGCTGGGGCTCGCTGCGCCATGCTCAGGTTCATCTCAGAGGTCTTTTCCAACCGAACGATTCCGTGTGTGTGTGTGTGTGGTAGAGTTGCAGACTCTCCCATCCAAAGGCACAGGTGTCTCCTTAGAGATGGAGGGACAGCAGATGTCTGCAAAACATCCCAGCTGTACGCAGGATGACAGCTCTTTCCTGTTTATCCCCTGCCTCTCAACAAGCCTCGGGCCAAAGCTGTGGAGCTCACAAGTGCTGGGTCTGTGGCTGCACTGGCGGCAGGGCACCAGGTCTCGGCTTTCATTGCCAAACCATAGTCTCCAGGCCAGCTGTGCCCTCTCTACCCCAGCTGGCTCAGGGCACCTGCACCAGGCATATTTCTGTCCCTGTCACAGTCACACCTGGGGACAGGGATATACCTACTGGGCTGGGCTAGGGTGGCAGCAGGAGACTGAGGGGCAAATCTGCCAGCAATTTGGCAGAGTGAACAAAGGGGCATTGCTGGGGGAAGAAAATAGGTCCTTAAAGGCATGAACCTCAAAGCAGAGGAGAGGGCAGAGATAGCATGTGATTTCCCTGGGCCCTCACACATGCAGAGATTACACAACAGCACAGAGTCTCTGAGGTGACTTTCGTGCACCCCTGCCATATACATCCACAAACCTGCTAGGAATTTAATTCTCTGTTCCCTCTCCAGTAAACATGTGCAACTAGGACAATTTTTAATTGATTTTATATTTTATGGAGGTGGGGGCTGGGTAAATAAAAGGTAATGTGAGATGATTGAACAAAAAGCCTGTGTTTCTGTAAGCCTGACTGCCTTAGGGAACTGGTGTAAAGAAACATGACAGTAAGAGCTGGTGGGTGGGCACGGCCAGGAGCTGGCTGGGCTGTACTGGTCCCAGCACTGACAGAAATCCTTGGGCAGCTGGTTGGCTAACAGAGACACCCTGCAAGCACAGCCTTTTCCCCCTCTGAAGGGTGCAAGACAGTGTGGCAGGAAGAACGGTGGGTGGGCATGAGCCCTTGCAGGACAGGGAGAAAAAGAGCAGCAATGCCTGGCATCAGGAGAACACGTGTAAACCAAGAGACGATACCAGGGGCAAGACAAACCCTGGTGAAATTACATGTGCGTGAGATCTCATTCTGCAGCATGCTCTCAAGGATATTTTCCTGGTCATTTGTGTCTTTATTGTAGATTCAGAACAATGGGCACCCTCCATGTGAACTTCCAGTCTCTCCAGAAGCCTGTTGTGAAGAAGACCTCTAAGGGAAGCTACAAGAAGTAAGGTATTGACCAGAAGAAGGAGACAGGTCAGTATCTGAATGCTGTGACCACCTCCATGCTGTGTGTGTGCTCCTCCTGGCTATGAATGTGTGGGAGGACGAGTCTGGGAGACAGCAGCTTTATCCCTGTGCACATAGGTGCCCCACTCCCAAGCATCCAGGGAGTGGGAGGGAGATGCTGAAGGGTCTGATCACCAGCATTGCAGTCAGGCACTGGGTACAGATGTGAGCAGGGTCTCTCTTGGCACTCTGAAACCTTTGGCTAGACCAAATCCACAAGCAGCTGTGATGGCCTGGGACATCAAGATGATATACCACTGGGCAATGGGCAGTGGAGGTGAGACAGCAGGACTGATATTGTGAACCTCTTGCAGCGAGGTGGTAAATGATTCACAGGAACTAATGCTTGCCGAAGGCAGGAAAGGGATTATTTGCAGAGCCTCAAGCCAGAGGCTGAGCTTGAAGCCAAGGTCTCTACGCTCCTTGTCCTGTGTCTGTGCCTCTGTGCAGAGCCAGTGCTGTGATGCCGCATGGCTCCGCAGCCAGGGATATTCCTTCCTGACACCACTTCCCTGTTTTTCAGTGCAAAACAGAAGCCTGAAGAGGGCACTGAGGACAGCCCACCTTTCTGGGAGAGGAGCAGGGAGTTGGGCTTGCCAGGCAGTCTGAGAGAGGAGCAAGGAGGACAGCAGTTGCAGGTCAGTCTCTGTAGCACCCATCTACCCAGGCCCCAAGGGAAGGTGAGTGGCTGTGGGTGAGTACTCAGTGCCTGTTTGCGTGGGGCATCAGTCCTCAGGCAACCAGGACAGAGGAGCAGCATGTCTCCCAGCCTCAGAGGGGACAAGAGCTGTGGGCAGTCAACCCTGCTGTTCCCAGAAATGTACTGGCATGCGAAGGCCTTGGGGGCACGTGGGTGCTGGAAACTTTTGGCATCAATGGCATCAGGTGTCCCAGGGCTATGGGGGGTGGGGGGAGGCAGGGGGAGCGCTGTGATTCAGACCCTCTCATGCCTCAGTGGGTCCAAAGATCACAAGGGATGTCCTTGTCTGACCAGAACTGAAAGAAAAGCGATTTCCCAGAATAGCTTTTAACCTTCTCCTTACCAGACAGCAGTATTTTGCTCCTCTCCCAGCATTGCAGTTTGCTGACAAATGCCCCTCTTGTCCAATGTGAAACCATGGTGCAAAGGGCATGTGTGAGGCTAAGGGAGCCACTGTTCTCTCAGTGCTGGTCCAGGCATGGGACATCATTAAGCCACCTTTGCTGTGACCAAAAATGCACCCTCCTTAGCCCAGTGACACATGTGCAGCACAGCCAGAGGCAGGACTGAGATGCTCCTGCTCTACTTACAAGGGGAGCCCTGAGGCCCCAGTGACATTGGCTCAGAGCACACCCTGGGAAGGGTGCCATAACAACCAAAGTGTGTCCTCTGTCTGCCCCTTCATGTTTTACAGCAGGCATCCCTGCAGCAGGCTTTACCATGCATTTGGGCACCAAGATGGGTCTGCTGCAGCAGAAGTGTGTTGGGCGCTTGCTTTTTGTGCTGTCCCTCCTGGAGGCTGCCGGGGCATTGGCCCTTATGTTCTACGCGCTGCTGTGGGAAGCTGGGAACCTGGTCAACCTCCCTGACAAACGCATCGGCTTTTACAACTTCTGCCTGTGGAATGAGACAGCCCAGGCGCTGCAGTGCCTGGACTACAGACATCTGCAGGTGATGGGCATCAGCCTGCCAGGAATTGCGTTAGCCAGGGTTTTTGTGTACACCTGCCTGGTCTTCAGCATCTTCTACCCCATTTTTGTAGCACATGTGAAGTGCACAGAGGAGAGAGAGGGCTGGAAGGTGATCCTCATCATACTCATCATCAAGATGATAATCCTGTCTGGAGGCCTGGGTATATTTCTTTTCCAAACCTCACAGTGGATTCATCCCTCTGATTTCACTGGGGGCTTCCTAGCACTGGTTGGGACTCAGGTTATGCTACTGATCCAGATTCTCACCATCACTATGTACCTTAGATGGGCCAAGTACACACACCTGCATCAAAGCCCTTTTACTGAGAAGGCCCTGCCCATTGAGATTTGACAGCAGAGAAGATGATACAAGAGCTATTGATAACCTAATTTAAAAGAATAATCCTACTAGAGCTTTAGTCACTGGCAGGAATTTGATCCTTAGTCCAAAGGCCCACGTCCAGCCATGCTCTGGCACACAGCTGTGACTGCTGCCGCCAGCTGGCAACGCTCCTGCAGGAAGCAGGCAGCAGGCACAGCATGGGAGCTTCCCGGAACAGCAGTAACGCACCCCTCAGCCTAGGGCACAACTTCAATGCAATAGTGATTCTGGCCCCGACCTTGAGGACAGCAAAGGGGACAGATCAGAACCAGCACACAGTGGGCACATCCCTCTGGCCATATATAGCCTAAGCATAGGCAGGCAGAGAAGCAAACAGGCTGCCTTTCTGGGAGCTGCCCAAAGAAACTCTACTCCTTCTCCATCCCCTGGACTAACCAGGGATGTCTTTGAGGCAATTGTCACTTGAGGAGCTGTGGCTTCACACTGCCATCACAGCAGTGGCAGCCCCAGTGGTGCACACTCTTGAGCTGGATCACCTGTACTTCACCTGCTGGAATAATATCTGCAGTGACTGGCCCACATCCAACCCCAGCAGAGCACCTGGAAGGGCAGCCTAACAACTTGCTGAACACTGAACACAGCTCTAAGGAGAGTTCCCACAAGAAAGCAGAGGATTTTGGTGCAGAGCCCCAGGTTTGTCCCCACCGATATGACGGGGCTGAGACCAGCACTCCAGCAGCCATTGAGAGTCCAGGAGAGATCGGTTCTGTGCAAGGGCAGCCCACTGCAGAGCCAGCTCAGCCCAACACACGCCCCACACAAAGGTGGGCTCAGGGAGCAGGGCCAGGGTTGCCACAGCCTCGGGTGCGGTGTCCCAGCTGGGCCATCATAACCCCCACTGGATGGGGTCTGTCCACCGTGGAGGTGCACAGCACTGCTCCATACCATGTCTGTAACCTCGCACAAAGAAGCATCTGCTTTCCCCCTCATCCCCTTTGGGTGCATGAGGGTCAGTTTTCTCTCCTGCTGCAGTCTTGGTGGAGCTCTGTCTGGTGATGCTAGTTTGACTGATTATTCGTTTCAATAAAGGTTCTCATACCTGCCCCCAGCCTCATGTGGTTTGTTCATCCCCCCCTTTAAACTGGGAAGAGAATGCTGAGCCACCCTTACCCCTTCCTAGACCCCCGTGCACACTGCCATGGGGTCAGCCCCTTGGGATGGTCCCTGTCCCTGTTAGTCTGCTCCCACCCATGTCTTCCTCAGCTATGGGAGGCCTTCCCCAGCCTGGAGGCAAATTCAGCACCAGGCCCAATGGCGACAGCCTGCCAGTCCCCACTACCAGCTGTCACAGAGGGACCACACGGACAAGGGAGGCCCAAGGCTGAACCATGACTATCTAGCTCTGCATGTTGCAGTCATGGGAAAATTTGGTTGATTAAAATGGGTAGGTATTTGTTTAAGCTGTAGAGTTAAAAGAACACTTTGACCAATCAAGGTAATTAAAGTAGGTTGATGATTAAGTAGTTAGAATAAGTATAAGTACTTAGAGAAGGTAAGTACCATGTTCGAGAGAAGAATAGTTGCAAAAAGAATTAAATAATAGCATGCAGGATAATAGCTGTGGTCAGACAATCATGAGAGTAGGCCATGGCTTTTCTTTTCTCTCCATGTTGAAATTATATAGGGATAAGCTTTTGAAATAATTCAATGTCTTATTTGGCATGATAGTGAGGAACCAATCAAGGTAAAGGGCAAATTAAAAAGCGAACATTTTATGCATGCTTGTATAATCTTGTAATATTGCTTTGTTAAAGATGTATAAATGGGCTGTGAAAATGTACGGACTTCAGAGCACAATTAGAGGAGCTATCCTCCGTGTTTCCCTAGTGCTGCAATAAAGAAGTGCCTGCTTATCTGCAACTGCGTAGATAAGTTTTCTTCTTGTGACTGCAACCCCATTAACATGCAGAGCCAGTAAAGGCCTTCCAGGGCCAACAACTTCCCGCTCCCCTCCAGTCCCAACACTGACCCACCAAAGGGACACTCACAGAAACTCGGATGTCCTCTTTAATCTGTCCATGCTCTGAGATGCCAAACAGACACGCACATAACCTGACCCAGAGCCAAATACCACTGAACCCAGCATGCACTAGGAGAAGTGAGTGCCCCTCTCCTTTTCCCCCATGGCCTTCAGGGGCCTCCTACCAGCTCCATAGGCCACCAACCTGGCAGATACACAGCCCACTCCAGGCCCTCCTCCCGCCATCCTCAGTGCCGTGGCAGAGGACACTGTACCCACTGTCCTCTTTGCTCCTGGAGAGCTGCAGAGATGGTAACGTTAGCTGAAAAAGATCTCCCTGACGTATTTCAGAATATCGTCCTGAGAGTCCTCCCAGCCTGTCCTCGCTGCATCGGCATCAGGAGCAGGGTCAGGAAGGGACAGGAGAGCCGGCCTGCGGTCACTGCGTCCCCTGGTGTTGGTTGTGCTTCCAGGAGTCTTAATAGGTGGTGGCTGGAGCTCCTGTTCCTCTCCGCTTCCGGGCCAGGCCTTCTCCTTGTCTTCCTCACACTGTAGATTCTGACCGAAACAACAACCAGACCCAGCTGTGCGCGACTGCACCGCAGGAGCACCCCAAGGGGCAAGCAGGGGCAGCCCCCACATCCCCGCGGGCACCCCAGGTCCGTGCTGTTTTCGTCCCGCAGCACCCGGCGGGGTGGGTGAGGGCGGGA
>NW_010159378.1:0-18026 GCF_000695765.1 Mesitornis unicolor
AATTTTAATGTAATGTGTATTTTAAATAACTCAAATGGTATTACTTAATACAAATCTCATGGCTATTAGGTGCAGGTCAGGCCTTTTGTGCATCATTTTTTACAGAAACAGACATTCATAATGCCTCTTTAGTAATAATACAAAAGTGAACTTTGTTTGACAGTCCCTTACTGTTGCTTACATGGTTTTGCTGTATAAAGAGTAGAAGCATCAGAATCACTGCTGCATTTGAAAGCATTTTATCATTCAAATTAACTGAAAAATAATTTCAGGGCTCTTGTGAGAGCTCCACGTTAACGTAAGTCCGCTCATTGTGTTGATTTACTTCTCATTCAAGCTACTATGTTTTTCTTCTCCACAGTTTTAACAGCATCAGCTATGTTGGCTGGTCAAAGCAAATAAAATAACAGAAAAATATGGTGACGGTTGAAAGAAAGAAGAAGAGCTGGAATATTTCTGTGAGTAGGGATATGTATAGCAGCACTAGGAACGTTTCTGAGATTTCTACCCCCTCCAGAATGCATTATTGGATTCATGTGGAATCATGATGATGCTTCCCCGTCACTCCCCTACACGTTCACAACTCACTAGAACTATGAAACAAATTCAACCATCTTATCTTAAACCTCAACAGATGGATCCCTAGAAGTATTTTCAGAGCAGCTGATTTCCTCACCTACTGAGGATTCACTTGTCACTTGCGTGAAAGTGTATCAACCTTGTGATGCAGCCCTGTCTACAGAACTGGACCTTTTTCTCTGTGACTTATTTTGTACACTCAGATGGTTTTACTATAATGGCACATGGTTCCGATTTTCTGGTACATTCAGTACACCTGCGGTCACATCAGGAACATATGTCATAATAGTTTCTCTGTAGTGGTAACGTGCACTCAATTTGCAAATGCCTGTGGAGGAAAAATCTAGACAGAGACATAAATATCAGCAATGACACATGACCGAGTATATATCCACCAGATAATCCCAATTCTAACTAATAAACACTTTTCAGGAAAGCTAGTAATTGTCCCCAGGATAAATGCTCTGGATTCTAACTAAAAAATCAGTCAAGTATGCATTCTCCTACAGAGCTTGGAAAGGCATATGAAGTTCAACGATTATTTTGAGGAGTGATAATTTGCAATTCAGAAAATGTGGGCAATATAGGGTATTTAGTCACAATCATACAAAAATAATTGAAGGAAAATTTTGTTTTGAATTAGGTGATACCGTCCTAAAACAAGCAGGTATAGCAGACAGACCTTATTTTTTATAAATATAAGAAATAACTAAAGTCCCAAAAGAGAATTACATCATCACAAAAAAAATATGCAAGGCATATGTGGGCTTGGAGGGTTTCAGCACATGTAATCTGGAGGCATTAGTCCCCAAAAGAAACCAAAAGTTGAGACGTAAGCCGTATGCCAAGGATATGCTCTTGGAATTTCCAGGAACTGAGCCCTGAGAAAAGCGTGAAAAGCACTTTGTGCTGAGCACTAAGTAAAAAGGGATTGGAACAGTGAACTAACCCCTGCTGTTTGGTTCTACTGTGTTCAGAGAAGTAAATTCTTTCAAATCTACAAATTGCAGAAATAAATATTCAACTACATAACAATTTATTTCTGTAGGAGAAACAGCCTAGTGAACCTGGACTCTCACCTTTTAAAGTCACAGAAGAATCACATCAGACACATTCTTTTAAATAAAAAAGTCAAAATATTCTCTGTGATTCTGTGATTCTACATGAAAACTATTCATATCCAAGCATCATGCACAATAGTCCATAAATTGCCAATAAGCAGCCTGGGTTTCCACAGTCTGCCAGGTAGGGGCAGTGAATCTCACAACCGGCTCTAGATACTTTCCACTAGTGAGAAATAGCAAGCTTCCACTGTGTATCTCTCTGTAATTTATGCAGTTCACTACCAGACAGATAAAAATCCTGGCATACAGATTATGGAGCACTATTCTAACAAACTACTTCTTTTTAAGTATTAAATGTATGATTTTAGCCAGATTATATTCTCAAAATTGAAAGTTTCAGAAGTCAGCAATCTCTTCTAGCTTGATCTAAAAGTTCAGCTATCTAGATTTGGTGGTGATTTTGAACACTTCAGCCAGCGGTAATTTCTCAAAATGTAATAGGCATATTTACATCATACCTTGTATTCAGTTTGTGTACCATACTTGCATGAAAGCCAGGTCTGAAACATCCTGTCGCTTTTTCTGAATTATACCTCATTCTGTGCCCAGTATGGGAATGCTCAAAATGCTAGTCACTCATTGCTCATTACTAGTTACTCTCATTGGTCAATGGACAACCCCTTACCATACTTATGCATTTATGCTACGTCCTCTTACCTTATTTGTTATTTGAACCTGCCATGAAGACAAAATGATTGTACTCCTAATTCCTATGATGTTTATCACCATGATACCCAAGGCATTAACACGTGTATGGTTACAACATCTCTGTGAGCTAAAAGGATATTTTTATTCCCATTTTGCAAAGGAAGGTTGAGGCATGAAAAAATATACATTTTTATAATTACTTCATTATGGTTCCCCTTTTGAGAGACCTGTTAGATCTAATTTTTCAGCTTATTTAGTATCTATTTACATTGTCATCGTATGGTTAACACACAGCTCCCAGTGCTTTAAGTACAGCAACTTGCCCAAAATCCTATAGGAACCCTACAAAAGATTTGTGGATAGTGTTCACTTTTCCTTGAAAGCATTCAACTGCCTTCAACAAGACACAATCCATTTTTGTATACTTCCCCACCTCAGCCATTACAAATGTTCCCAGAGAAGAAGATAGGTATGGACAACAGCCTCCTTTACTTCACGACCTCTCAAAACATGCCCTACCAGATGGAGAGAATCCAACTGGTAAAATGACTTGATCCAATTATTTAAGGCTATATCATTATACATATTTAGAAAGTGCAAGGACATAACCCAGGATATACAAACGATCTTAACTGTAGCATCAACTAACATTCAAAGATACACTGTATAACCTCACCAATCTTAAGGCAGTTTTGAGTGTATAACTTTTAAAGTTTTTTAAACAAAACAAAAAACCAGTTTTCGTTATATAATTTCTTCTTATTTATTGTCACCCAGAAGTCATTAGCAAACTTAGCACCCACAGATGGACCATACAAGCATCTGTCACCTAGGCTCATGGTGTGATCCATATCAACAGTAAAGTCTCAGACACCAGCAAGAGAACTCTAACAATGGGGTCAATCAGAAAAAAAGTCAGGCTTGGTGTTCTCAACAGATGGCTGAACATGAGCCAGCAGTGTGCCCAGGTGGCCAAGAAGGCCAACAGCATCCTGGCTTCTATCAGAAATAGTGTGGCCAGCAGGACTAGGGACGAGATGCCACTGTACTTGGTATTGGTGAGGCCACACCTTGAATACTGTGTTCAGTTTTGGGCCCCTCACTACAAGGAAGACATTGAGGCACTGGATTGTGTACAAAGCAGAGCAACAAAGCTGGTGAAGGGTCTAGAGTGGAAGTCCTGTGAAGAGTTGCTGAGGGAACTCAGTTGTTTAGCCTGGAGAAATGGAGGCTCAGAAGAGACCTTATTGCTCTATACAACTACCCGAAAGGAGGCTGTAGTGAGGTGGAAGTCAGTCTCTTCTCTCAAGTAACAAGTGGTACAACAAGAGAAAATGGCCTCAAGTTGCACCTGGGGAGGTTTAAATTGGATATTAGGAAAAATTTCTTCACTGAAAGGGTTATCAAGCAGTGGAACAGGCTGCTCAGGGAAGCTGTTGAGTCATCACCCCTGGAGGTATTTAAAAGATGTGAAAGTGTAGCACTCAGGGACATGATTTAGTGGTGGCCTTGTCCGTGTTAGGTTTACGGTTGGACTTGATGATCTTAAAGGTCTTTTCTAACCTAAATGATGCTATGATTCTATGAGTGGATGTATACAAACTACGATGGTTGAAACATTTACCTCTCTAACAGTTCTAGGCTGACTCTTACAGCAAGGAAAAAAGAGATGCACTTGACATTTGTCTGGTGTATCAGGTTCCTGCTCCAAATAACAATCCTGTATTTATTAAAGCTTAGCAAAGAAAAAGTCAGCAGAACATTTTTAAAGGGCTTATTACTTTTCTTCTACCTTCTTTCCTTGAAACAGCTCAGAATTTTTTATGCAAAACAAAAAAAAGCCTCAAATCAATCAAAAAAATCAGCTTAAAAATTAAAGTACAGCAAAACTATAACCAACTGACAACCAGACTTTATCACAGCACTTTGAAGGAACATAATAACAAAACCCAGAAAAATAACTTCATCAATTGAGGCACTGGAGCATGTCCAGAGAAGGGTAGTAAAGCTGGTGAGGGGTCTGGAGCACAACTCTTATAAGGAATGGCTGAGAGAACAGTGGTTGCTCAGACTGGAGAAAAGAAGGCTGAAGGGAAGCCTTATCGCTGTTTACAACTACCTGAAAGGAGGTTGCAGCAATGTGGGGGTCAGTCTCTTCTCCCAAGAAACAAGCGGTAGGATGAGAGGAAATGGCCTCAAGCTGCACCAAAGGAGGTTTAGATTAGATATTGGGAAATATTTCTTCACTGAAAGGGTTATCAGGCATTGGAACAGGCTGCCCAGGGAAGTGGTTGAGTCATCAGCCCTGGAGATGTTTAAAGGACATGTAGATGAGGTGCTTAGACACATTGTTTCGTAGTGGACAGGTTATGGTTGAACTCAACAATCTTAAAGGTCTTTTCCAACCAAATGATTCTATGATCCCAGAGCTTTTTCTACACCACAAAAAATACATTATTAAATAGGAGCTTATGAACATATTGTAACAGTTAAAAATTGAAACATACACTGCTTTCCTTTTTCTTGGTGTGGTGAGAAGCATACCCTTGTAGTGGTGTCATTTTCAGTTTTGTTTTGGAATTGAGAGCACTTCAGGAATTCTGGCCAAGAAGCATTTACCATACCCAAGACTGGTTCACAGCCTTCTTTTGCTGCCTCACAAAATGTCCTGCAGGGCAAGAGGCCTCGACTGGAGAAAAGAGACAGAGAACAGAAATACAGAGGATTATTACTCTAATAGATAATGAAAACTCTTTTTAAAGAGATAAAAGTAATAATAAACACTTTCAAAGAATGCATGTTTATTATATTCTTAATTATACCTCTGACTTTATAATATAGTATTTTATTCTACACTATATATATATATAAATACACACATATTATTTTTTTTTAAACAGTGAACACCAAGACTGCAAAGGTATGTCTTGTTTTTCACTAACTTATCTAATTTAGAAATACAATTATGAATCTCCACTGTATTCACTGTCTATAACTTCAGGGTCATCTGATGAGATTATCAGCAACACTGTAAATAATCAGTTATTTGTACCTAAACAATAATTTATCATAATCGTGAGCTGCCACCACCATTATCATGTATTATTTTCTTATTATGACCATTAAATTCCAGAAAGATTCCATAGAGCAAGTGATGTAATTAATGAATTTCAGCTAAACAAATATTACATTAACCTTCAAGGTAATTTGGCACAATATTTTGAAAGGAAAATGTCAGCCAATGCTCAATGGAAGGAACAACATGTACAGAGGCCTTGAAATACATCTAAGTGTTAAGTATAGCTCTCTTACAGAAACAGCTAACACATTCAGAAATGCTTGGAATAACTTCATTCATACACATCGATGGGACCGAAGAGGCTACATCTAAGGGTGCTGAGCAAACTGTCCAGTGCTGTTGCAAGGTCTATCTCTGTCATCTCTGAAAGGTTATGGACATCAGGGGAGGTTGGTCACAACTAGAAGAAGGTAAATGTTACACCTATCTTCCAAAAAAGGCCAAAAAGGTCAAGCTGATTAACTTCAAGCTGGTGAGCCTGATTCAGTCTGGAGGAAAATCACAAAATGCGTCCTCCTTGAACACATTTCTGGACACAGGAAGATGATGACTGGGAACACTCAGCGTAGATTTATCAAGGGTAAATCCTGGCAGACCAGCCTGATTTTCTGTTATGATAAAATAGATATGTAGTACTGAGACTTGTCCTGTTTGACATCTTTATCAAGGACCTGGAAGAGGTGACCATGTGTGCTCTTGTCAAATTTGCAGATGACACCAAACTGTAGGAGGCACTCAATGTACTTGATGGAAGGGTTGCCATTCAGAAGGACCTAGACAGGCTGGAAGAATGGGCCAAGAGGAACTTTATGAAATTTAACAAGGATGAGTCCTGCACTTGGGAAGAAAGAATCCACTGTAATGATGCAGGCTAGATACAGACTGATGGGGGAGCAGCTCCACTGAAAACACCTTGAGGGTCTTGGTTGACAGCAAGCTAGACATAAGCCAGCAGTGTGTCCTGGCAGCAAAGCTGGACAACAGTATCCTGGCCCGTATCACACGAGCACACAGTCAGTATATAATGCAAAAGGATTGTCTCCCTCTGCTCAGCACTTTCTAGACTGCATGTGAATACTGACAGTATTGGTTGCTCCAGTACAGGAAAGACACTGATAAACAGCAGCAAAACCAGGAGAGGGCCACCAAGCTGCTCAGAGGCTGGAACACTCACCTGCAGGACAGGCTGAGGGAAGTGGGATCCTTCAGCCGAACTAAGACACAGCTTGGGGGTAACATCAACCACTATACCCTTAAGGACCCATGGGGTTTAGCTATTCACAGTGGTGTATGGTGGGAGGATAAGAGACAGTTGACATAAGCTGAAACAAAAGATATTCATACGGGATATAAAGAACATATTCAGCATGAAATTAGTCAGAGAAGTTGCGAGGTCTCCATCCTTGCATGTTTTCATGTAGTTGAACCGAACATACTGAAATTTTTCATAATGGTGGGCAAGCTGTAAATTCTTGATGTTAGTGGAATTTGGAAACAACTTGAAGAACTATTACAGAATAAGTTACCCAAAAGAAAATACATTTACCTAGCCAAGAACAATTCAGTATTCTGATATTTTGTTTGAAGTTTCAGAAATAAACACATATCAAAACAGAAATGCACATACACATGCACAGACACTTCTAAGTATCATTTTACTTAAAGTAGATTATAGCAAGTCTAGTCATTAATGAAAGTTGACAGATTTGAAATACCTAATTTTTTGCAAAAATATAAATGCTCTGAATCCTCACCATATTCTTTACTGTAAGGATACACAGTTTGAGAGGGTAGAAAGGGATATTTCAAGAAATAAGTCAATCTGTCACTCAGGTTTGCATTTTGGGGATTACTGTCAACCTGCACTTCATTCTGTGTCTTCACACGGAGGTCATGTTTAGATGTCACATACCACATCTAACATGTTTTCTCCCATACCCCTACACTAATTAAATTTTCAAAACTTTTTGCAGTTTATATCTAAATTACCACAAAACCTTTTGAGCCTTAGTAAATGCAATTTTGTTTCATTCATACCATTCATAATGCCATAGAAAAGATCTTTCTCCTAGTACACCAGTTAGACAGTATCATATTTCTCTTCATGTCTGACTCAGGGTTGTACCTGCCCACTCCAAAAACAAGGCTAGAACTCCATGTACCAGCACACTACCTAACCATTGCCTTACTTAGTGTTGCATTTTACAGTAATAGAGAAAAACAAAGTATTATTGGCAAGGAATAAAACATGAAGAAATTAGTGTAAAGCAAAATATTCACTTGCATAAGTATTCAGAAGTCAGTATGGTTGCCTCTCTCTGCTTGCTAACAAGAGCAATGTGCTGCCAGTGGTGTTACTGAGCTCATACCACACTCTAGTTGGAATCACTGTTTCAAGATAGATATCTTTAGAGATACATCCTCCAGGTAATGCTAAGGACTTTTACACAATACACTTTACATGCTGCCGTATTGAACTTATCTCAGAAACAAGCCAAGGGCTTTTATCTCTAAAAATATCTCTTGTAGCTTCCTAGTTGGCAGCTTACATGTTGCCTGGAAATAAGAAGATATATTCTAAAATAGTACTTTTTACCACCAAATTGCAATGTGTTGAAAGACAGAAAATTTCAGCACCATAAAGTTCATATCTGGCTGTGTACAAAACCAAGAACAAATGTTTCCTCCTGATGACAGGAAGAGCTGCCACTTACTAGTTCTACACATTGTACTGGCAAATTAAAAGTTTATTATGTGACCTGTAATGGCCTTTCATATAAAGATGTTCTAAAACACTCCTGTTTTTTTACAGAACTGATTTGATATGGAGAGAAAGAAAGGGCACAGCAAGAGCTCTGCAGGAGCCATCACTGCCTCCTGACTGGAGTCTGAGAAACTCCCTAAATAAAGGGAATTTGGCAAGGCAAGCAACTGCCTCCAGTCTCTTTAATTTAGGGTTCTGGATGTTTTTTAGCTTTTACCACTTCTAAAAAGCTACATTAGCATAATCACATGTAGGCAGAGATATTCACATGAGCAGACCCACTGGTTTAACAGAGACTCCTTAATACAGTAAATACCAAATGAAAAGCTGCTACTTGCTATAGAAAGTGCTTAAGTTCCAAAATATCTGTAAGAAATTCAATGCCACATAACTAAAATGGAGTATTGATTTGATCTATTTGTGGATGCTAGCCATTTAATTTATTCAGACTGATATGCTTACTTTTTGATTCTGTTTTAGGAAAACACACAACACACTACAAAATTACATTACAGTGAACAGAAACATAAGCAGCGATTCTATGTCATTAACTGCAAATGGCTCCCACTGGTCCAGTGGAGCACACCAGTGGACCACCAATAGTAATTTGAAGGCATTGTATTCTGCTGACTCCTTTTCCAAAGAAGTGATAGCAGGGACACTACTTGAACTTAAGTCTGTGACTGAGCTCTACTTGAGTTTACCACAGCTAACCAAATTTATACTGCTCTTACAGTTTGTACAAATGTGACTGCTATCTGAACAAAAACCACAAAGAGCTCTTGAGGACCCTCAGATAAAGCTTTGCACAAGTGTGAAGTATTCAATATGATCTCTATTATCCTCGTCCCACACCTAAACCATTAACTTCCAAAGCACCACACTGCAGCTATAACCCAACATAGCCATCAGTAGTACAAGTATACTAATTTCTTCAAAGTTAACTATAGTAAAGTTCAGCATATGGAACATTGTTTCCAAAGGTCTTTCAACATACTGATCACTCATTTCAATGGAAATTTTACAAATAATAGTAAAAAGTTAAATTAAAATATGCACAGTTATATTTACACATAATAGTCAAAAAGTTTGTAAAAAAGGTTAGGAGATGAGTAATTTTTTTCAGAATATTCATCTGCATATTAAGTTGTTTATATCTATATGAAAAAAATCACTAATACAAAAAGTTCACCTGATTTGTTTAGCTTACACAGTCCACCACTGGAATATTACAGTGCAGTGTAAATGCTTGGATATCTACACAGCACAATAATAACTTAGAAATTAGTAGGCTTCTAGAAAACAACTAAATAGTGATTAAATAAGCCAAGCAGAATTTGCAGTCTCTAGAGAAGCTCTGACAAACCAGAACACATAGGATTATACAGCAATTACTGCAATGTTTGGCCCTGTTTCAATGTTCAGTCATGTGTGCTCCATAAATTAAATATTTCTGGATAATGATCAAGTTTAGTATGGACATACCGCTAAATCTACTGAAGGTTGAAAAGATGATTAAAAATCTCCATCTTGATTAGTCTTATTTACAGCTACTTAGAGACCAATCATTTTAAAAATAAACTGGCAAGTCTATGGCAGTGTTACCATAATTTATTTGACGTCAGAGGCAGGCACAGAAGCAGATTATAACTGATGTGATTCTGCTCTTCGGGATATTCAGGGAAAAAACTCTTGCTGAAGATGAAGTTTGATGAAAGAACAGATATGTGACATTTTTAACTCTGTGGTTGGTTTCCTGACACTTAAAAGTTCATACTTCAGTTATTTCAGCTGCATAAAAATATCAACATTAAGAATCATATGGTACCAAAAGAAATAAAACGTTCTTCATAGTTTATTTTAAAGTATTTTAAGGATAAAAATAAAGATTTTTAATTTCCACAAGGTATCTTCAGAGAAGCTATTTATCAAGAGTTTTATATCAAATTTCATTGCAGCAGATACATACAATACCGTATATGCTCTAAAACTATTATGTTAACTAATTTTTAAGCTTCCAAAGAGGCTATGCACTGCATGAGAGCAGATGATCTGACTCAGCCTTCATGCCAATCACCTAGAGTTCACATAAATTGGAATTCAAATTGCTTGATTATAATCCTACATGGATCTAGTCCTTATCACTCAAACATTTTACATTTTTATACTAATTATTTTCAGAAATTACTCCTGTAATACTGACTTTTCTTTGCAATCACATTACCATGCACAGGGCTCATCAGTGGACTCTGTAAGACACTTAAGTGGTTGTTCTGAGCACTAGAAATTATCAAAGAAGTATGCTACAAGAAGCAGAAAGGAGAGCAAAGATTTTCCTTTTGCTGCAGAATTTAACAGATTTTCTAAGGAACAACTGTTCAAGGTGACTCAAGGGTCTGGCACTCAACAGCCACTGAGAGCATAGCTCTTGATATGTCTTCCCTGGAAGCAGCAGCAGCATACACAGCTCTTCTTCCCAAATGCATATATCTGTTTCTGTGCTGCTTTCAGTTCTGCAGTAACAGCTGTTGGGAGGCTCTATAGTAAGGCAGGTCCAGTAACTGATTCAGCTGAAAAGTAATGTGACAACAACAACAGAAAAACCAGTATTCTCTTTTCTCATCTGAAAACTGAATTGGCCCCTCCAAAGGGATACAAGGCAAAGAAGAAATAAGCTGTCAGGAAAGGGACAGGTAGAAATTGCTAAAGCTGACTAAAGCATTAAATAAAATACACAACTAAGCATCCTGCAGGGGCTCTCCATGCAGGCTGGTAAAATCTATAATATATCTAGTGCTCATTATTTTCTGTGGCACTTCTGTGTGTCTTCACATTAGTGACTTCACTGGCATTGTGAAGCATTGTGACAGCCATGCCCTACTGAGAAATTAATGATTGCAATTTTACAGATTAAAATGATAGAGAATAAATGACTTGCAAAAGGTTATAAATAAGGTTGGCAGGACAGAGCAGAAAATACAGCATGAAGATCACTCTTAGAACACACAACTGCACCTCTTTTGGCTAAAGGTCACATCTGCCATTCAGCAGACAACCCGGCTGAAGGCAGACTGACAAACCTGTTCAGCTACTGCTGGTCCTCATCACTGTTCTTTCCCCAACTCCATCCCTTCAGCTATTCAGGATAATTTTCTGTGGCCACACAGTAACCTGTATTCAGGTATTGAGCCAAGTTTAAAACAACTGTAGGATATTCTGCTGGATTATTTTTTCAACCAAATATCTTTAAGAAAATGTTTAAACTGGCATGGCTGCCAGTAGTATTAATCATACTACAGCCTCTATCGAGCATTGCAGGGCAATCCACTGTATCACTTACAGGCACACAGGATAAGAATGACAATAGCGCTAAGGTCTGAGGCAGAATAAAGAAACGGGTAATACAATTGTGAGAGACTGCTGGGACAGAGGTGTATGGGAGTGTGGGGGAGCGGAAGGGGGACAAACTGAAAAACACGGGAAACATGCACAAATTATGAGAAGAAGAAAACTGAGAACATCCTTTGTGTTTCTACAGTCCTGAAATCAAACAAGCTGAAGTGACAAGCAGACACACCAAGCATTGTTAGTTCTTATTGTCAGTAATATTTTTTGGGAGTTCTAACGATAAAGACTTCCACACAACATAAATGTCACAGAAGGAAGTTTCTACAGTAGAACAAACCACCCACACCCAGCATTAAAGTTTTTTAGATTGATAGTTTTTGTGAAATCTTTCTCTGTACCCTCTCACAGTACTCCAACATGCCCAGCAGCATGTTCAGAGCCACTGAATAGAGCTAGATGAGGCAAGCTCATAAAAAATCTAAATAGTATTTTTTAATTCGTGGATTTGTAAATAAACAGGCTGTTTAAGGTTTCAATTTCACATAATCAAGAAAATACTGTATTTTTGTCTTTCATCATTAGTTTTCATCTTTATCTTGCAAGTTATTTGGAAAGTTTGGATTTTCTTCTCTATTTTGTCTCCAGAGATGGTCTTAAATCGGAAATTTGCTTCTTTACATAGTAATAAAATCTGAAAAGGAAGCAAGATTATTTTATATTTTTGTGGTTATATCACTTGACAAAATCATATTGAATCCATATAGCAACATTTAAAGAAGGTGCCTCAACTCCATACAACACTTCGTAGTACTGAATGCAGAGCTAGCTGCACATATGTTTCTGACTTCTCACCTTGCTTTTAGCTCAAATGTGTGTACTGTTTTCTTGAAGCAGGTTCCTGTGTATAACTACAAAGACACATAATTAACCTGTAAAAGACCCACAGTCTGAGAAACACCTAACAACATAAAGGAGAAAAAAGGCCTCAGAGGTGATCCTGGCAAAAGGCAGCAGCAGCTCAGTTGCCCCAAGGTGCAAGACTGATGAATGGCTCCAGCTGTTTACACAAGATTAAGGCCTACCATTAACTGGCTGAGTTGCCAGTAGATGCTCACTCATCCGCCCTGCGGAGACTGAGTATAAGGATTTACAGCTAGTGCAGAAAGCCAGTTCTCACTCAGACACTCATGAATATTCAATCTGCTGTCACGAGTTTGGCAATTACAGATGAGCCACAAGAGGAATGCCCTTTCCAAGAGACTGAAGAAAGCCTTGTTTATACAATGAGAATGAAAAAAATGGAGATAGTGAATGGACTGCCTGCAGCATGGAAGAGCATGCAATCTGTTTACAGGCTATGAGAACACAAAAGTCTCAAAACCAAATAAGATTTTAAAAAATGGACTGGAATTTGTTCTGTGGGTTCATGAAGATGTCTTATATTTTTTCCTCTAAAATTACAGGTCCAATGAAGTATTCCTTAATAGTTGCCATATCTGGTGTCAACATAAAAGAGACAGCTAAAGAGTTACACTTGCAGAAGTCTCAGAACAGATCAATGATATCCAAGAGTCTCATACTTAAAAATGAGCTCACACAGAACTCTGAGGGCTGTTCAGACAGAGGAAGGAAATACAAACTCCTGATTCCAGTGAAAGTGGAATTGGGAACAAATCCAAAGATATCATTAGATTAAAAAGACTCCTCTTATCTCTCCAGAAATGAACAAAGGAAGCAGCAGCTGCTGTTGAATATAATATCTTCCACATTAGCGCTGTTGAATTTATTGTCTCTTTCAGGCCTAGCAACACTCTTCAGACAACGTGGCCCAGCTCAGCCGATATCCATAAGGACAGACACATGGTCAGGATTAGATGCAGCTTAGAATTTTTAGTGAGCGTAATCATTTCTTTTGTAGACAAACCCCACATAAATTATTTTGACCAAAACAAACAGTCATTTCTATCTGGAATCAGCAACAAACTAAAACTCAGAAATCCACTCTGACCCTTTGGTCACTTTCTGAGCAGCATCGTATATTACAGCTGAGCTTACAATACCATAACAATCAAAAACACCTAATGTATAGCCTGTACAGCAGAAGCACTTCCTCTGTTCTACTATACTTAGCACAATGCTACATGAATTTTGCCATATAGCATTAACATTATTACCACAAAAAACCTAGCAAAATGATTTAATGTGTTTTGTATGACAATCATAATCAGCTGACAGGATCAGTCCTGACTAAAGCAGCCAGCCTTTCTTTTACTGAACCCATCACTTGATTCAAAGATGACAGTGAAAAGGGGAGAGATGTAGTAAATTGATTCATTAGAGCTATAGTTCAGCCAGGAATCAGTTTAAATAAATACTATTAAGAATACTGCTATAATTATGAGCATTTTTACAATCTTGTCCCATCTGCCAAACTTTTAAATGAAGTCAAATTTCTGAAAATTCTTGCCTGATATTTATCATGCAAATGCTGAACACACTGTTGACTTAGTTTACACTAT
Organism: Mesitornis unicolor; assembly: GCF_000695765.1. NCBI lineage: Eukaryota > Metazoa > Chordata > Aves > Mesitornithiformes > Mesitornithidae > Mesitornis > Mesitornis unicolor. The sequence continues at coordinate 14,062 of NW_010159378.1, forward strand.
AGAAATATCTCTTCTAAAAAAGAAGCTCATAATGTACCTGAGAATCCAGGTTACAAATTCTTTTAACTTTGGCAAAAGTTCACACTTGGCAAAGACAGACTGTTACAGTGAAATGGAAGTCCTCTGAATCACACAAAGCTATTTCAACCACAGCACTGCTACAGAAATTCTGGAATAAGAGTGAGTAAATCATGGACTGCACAGCTGATCTATTTGTATGGCCAGGATAATAAAGACACCCAAAACAACACTGTACCTAAAGGACAGATCACTGTGATAGGTACTCTTAATTTCATGTAGCTATCCAGAACTTGCCCTTCTCTGTGCACTTCAGAGCACTGTCAAAAGGAAGACCTCAAGAATCAGCCTAATCTAAACATTTTTAGCTCCATCTTGTCAGGAATCCTGAGGAATCAGACACATCTATCACTTATTTACACTCTAGGCCCCTCTCTTTCAAGTGGAAATTCATTGTAATCCATTATCACGCTGCTTCCTCACATTGAAGCTGTTTCACAAACACTTCAAGCTGGCAGAAGCAGATGTCATCGAAAGAAAGCAGCTGTCCTACCCCTCCTCAGCCCAGCTTCTGAACTTCTCCCCAATTCCCTCCCTCTTTGTGCCAGCTTGGCACTTCATGCTGTTGCACAATGAATCAGATAAGTCACTCCCAGTTTAATTCAGATCAGTTTCCTGATCCAATTTGTCATGGAGCTGAACTCCTGCCAGGACATGGAAAGGGCACTGCTGAGCTGGGGAATAAGAAGCAGTGAAATAGACTGGCTCTTTCAACAGCACTACCAAATTATATCAGTTTAAAATCTACCATGAAACGGTGGTCTGGACCATGTTTTCCAGAGAGGTTGTGGAACCTCTATCCTTAGAGATATTCAAAATTCAATTGGAAATATCCCTGAACAATCTCATCGTTCTTTAAAGCTGGCCCTGATCTGAGCAAGGGGGTGGACCAGAAGAGTTCAAGCAGTCCCTTCCTACCTGGGTGATCCTGTGATTCTGATCTGCCTGTCCTGCTCAGCCTGTGGGCATCAAGCCTGGAGCTTACTATCACGGTTTCTAGCAAGGCACCAAGAACTTCTCACACAAGAGGCAAGCTTATTAAAGGTTAGTATGTCTCACTAACTGAACTCTCATTAGTTTTTAACTGCTGCTGGTTTAAAAGTTATTTCTAGGCGCTAGAAAAGTCTAAGCATGAGCTGAAAAGCATATGATTTCTTGGAGAATCCTTTAAGCACCATTCAATCCAAAACCCTTTTGTTTCTTAACTTCTACACAAGACAGTGTGTACTTATATCTACTAGAGGAGTTTTGCTATAAGAAGATAAAATGTTCCTTCATCTATACTTTTCTGGTTTTGAGTCCACATGAATAAGGCTGATAGGAAACTATCAGTGTTAATAATCCTGCAGTGTTTGTGAAAATGCAAGGTTTTATTGAAAGCTCCTGTTCTACAATTACTGCAATTTATTAAATGAAATAAATCCTATTTTGTAAAAACAGTGTGTCTTTCTAGCAGATATATTAAATTGCCATACACTAATAAAAATCCTTGTTCAATTTGTTAATTTGTTGCAAACAACTATTTCAATTACTTAAATGATCAGTATTTATTTATAAGCAATAATATATTGCACGTGTGGGAGGATGACCTGTAATCCTTAGTTAACATACCAAGAAACCAGAAACCACAGCTTATAATAGATAATATACACAGCAAATCATTATGACATCAGGGCCGGAGGCAATCAATCAGTAAAACATGCATTCATAAAATAACCCAACCTCCTGATTTTCTTTTCTGCTTCCTTCACTTCTCATAACTCCCCTGAGCAGCACTGTGAAACATGTTTTCAAAGGGACATTCCCATGCCCAGATTGTTCTCAGAAATGTTCCTCTGCTTGATAACCTTTTAACTCTGGTCTATCCATAATTCCCTCCCAACATGCATTCTTTGAAAGAAGATTCTTTTGTGATTTGGGAAAGTTTTAATGATCAGTACATTAGGTCAGTGGAAGGGGTGAAACACTGCATGCAAGTGTTTGATGCTGCTTGCTATGGCAAAAGCTGGCTTCACACCGACTGGACCACAGACATCATTCTGGCCAATGTAGGATTCTATTGTCTGTATCTCTATATTACTTTTCCAGCTTTTAATTTCTTAATTAATTTATTAAGCAATCCCTTCCTTCTGTGCATTGACTTCTTTACAAACTATCCATACCAGTAATTGCAAATAGCCTCTATTTGTGGGAGATGAAAGGACAGTTCTCTGAATGGGAGAAAAAACATTCTCTCTAGCATCTAATTTCTCTGTGCTGCTTTCCCTGTGTTTTGTGCCTGATTTGTCCTTCCATTACACAGCATCCGCCATCTACTGGCACTTTACTATAAAAGAGTTAGGCATCTGAGACTTAATTTCAGGCCCTTTTATGTAAGGGCCTGTACCTAGCTCCAGTGCCACCCCTAGCTATTGGGAGGTTCAGTGACAGGGAGAGTCTTAGGCCCACCCACACTGGCTGAGTCATGACATTCATAGGGAAGCTTTCAGAGATACTATGATTTTTCAAAGACATGTAAGCCAAAATTTGAAGATTAACTTCTGTAGGTATATCCATAGGTAGATAAACTTCATGAACAGAAGTTCCCCTAAAGTAAACACATTTTTCTCTTCTACTTCCCTTATCTTCCTAGCTTCCAATAGCCATGATAAAGGGTTTACAACTTATTAGAGCAACCTCCCTGCCAAATTTCAAGTTCCATTGCTCAAATACTTGGAGATAGTAGGACCTCTTGGTGATTACAGGAATGCTTTTTCATAAGCAACCCATGATTCTTTCTGGTTTTGCCCAGGACAGATATTAGGCATAAAAAATTTTAAATGGTGCTTTTTCCCAAAAAAAATATACACATCCGGAGAAAAGGTCCTCTAAGAAAACCCGTTCACCATCTTTAAACATAGACATTTGGGCCAATGCCACATCATTACCTATAATCCTCCTAGCACTCCTTGCAAAAACAAGCTTTATGTTTGTCACATTTATACTGTCTCAGCTTGGGACCAAGTAGTAATGGCTCCTAAGGTGACGAGTATGAAATGTTGACTTCAAGGTTTGAGTTCTGGGGGATAACACAAAGTGTAATCTTCTCAATAGCACATTTTTTCTGCCTTATAAGTAAAAGCTACACAATACTAATAAAATAACTCATGAAGTATAAAATCACTCATGAGTAATGAAGGCTGCACTGAGAAGAAAGATCTATCTTCAGAAATACTACATCTTGAATGCTGTTTCTTCAAGTTTCTCCATTTGTTTCTTGGCAAGATGGTCAATGCCAATCTTTTAGAAATATGTGAACAATTATTTCTCTGAAATCAGATGTAAACCAGCTGTTTCTTAACTCCACACCTCACTTGTATCTCATGAAGAACATGTACTAGTCATAGGTCAGCAGAAATAAAATTTTGTTTCTTGAACAATTATCATTCCTCAGAGTGGGAATTGGGGTTTGAGGATTTAATCATGGATCAGTTTACACTTCACCAGCTTTGGTGACAAAAGATGGGGTATGTCTATCTCAAAAGGGGAAAAGGTTCCTGGGACAAGAGTTAGCAGGGCTCATAGAAAGGGCTTTAAACTAGATTTGAAGGGGGGATGGCAGGACGGAGATATAACACAACTCGCTAGCGATGAGCCTGTGGGTGAAGCGCCGACATGTGTGGGACGGTACGCTAGTGAGACTCTTCAGAGTGCTGTCCCAGTGGAGGTAGGGGATGGAGTTCCACGTAGCAACCAAGGTGCAAGGGTCACTGACGGGTTAGTAACCATGGAAGTCCCTGAAAATGGCTTGGCAGAAATTAGGACTGCTCCCTGTGGAAAGGTGGCAGGGCCTTTAGCCCGACTGAAGGCCGACTGAAGGGAAACGGGAGAGGTGCCTGAGGACTGGA
>NW_010159379.1:0-516 GCF_000695765.1 Mesitornis unicolor
TACAATAACAGCCTGCAAACGAGGTCAGCTCAATGCTAATTATATGTAAATGAGGCAGGACCTACAACGGCAACATACAAATAACTGTATCTACAGGAGCTAGGACATACAATGGCGATATGCAAATGAGATGAGGTCTATGCTAATGCCATGTAAATCAAGCAGCTCCTACCATAAACCAACCCCCAGCCGTGGATCCCCCCTAATTCAGGTCCTACCAGAACCAAACGTCAACAGCGCCCCCACAGCGGCTTTTATTGCCCTTCCCAGTGCTCCCAGTCCCTCCCAGTCCCTCCCAGCTCCCACCCAGTTCCCTCCCAGTTCCCTCCCAGCCCCTGCCACCTCCCAGTCCCTCCCAGTGCTCCCAGTCGGGGTTATCTGAGCCCCAGTTTCTTCTTCTCGCGCTGTTTCCTGCGCACGACCTCCAGGTTGCGATCCTTCCACATGCTCTTGCGCAGCTTGATGGGGCGGCTGCCCACGTACTTCCCTGGGGGGAGGGGAACTGGTTGGACTGGG
>NW_010159380.1:0-2013 GCF_000695765.1 Mesitornis unicolor
GATTTGAGGGGGACTTTGGGGGAGTATGAGGGAAAATCGGAGTTTGAGGGGAAATTTGGGGAAATATGAAGGAAACTTGGGGATTTGAGGGAGATTTTTGGGGGAATATGAGGGAAAATTGGGGATTTGAGGGAGATTTTGAGGGGAATATGAAGGAAAATTCAGGTTTGAGGGATATTTTGAGGGGGATATGAGGGAAAATTGGGGTTTGAGGGGAAATTTGGGGGAATATGAAGGAAAGTTGGGGATATGAGGGAGATTTTTGGGGAATATGAAGGAAAATGAGGGGTTGAGGGAGATTTTTGGGGGAGAGTATGAGGGGAAATTGGGGTTTGAGGGAGATTTTAGGGGAATATGAAGAAAAATTGGGGTTTGAGGGGGATTTTTGGGGGAATATGGGGGAAAATTGGGATTTGAGGGAAAATTTGGGGGGAGTATGAGGGAAAATTGGGGTTTGAGGGAGATTTTTGGGGGAGTATGAGGGAGATATGAGGGAAAATTGGGGTTTGAGAGGGAATATGAGAAAAAATGAGGTGATTTAGTGGGGATTTGATGGGAAAACTGAGGGATCTGAGAGGAAATAGAGGATTTTTGGGGAAAGGAATGGGGTTTTTTTGAGGGATATGAGGGGAATGTGAAGGGAAATGGGAGTTTTTGAGGTAAAATATGGGGATTTTGTGAGGGAAATACAGGGATTTTGGGGGAAAATGGGGGATTTTGAGGTAAAAGGAGGATTTTAGGGGGAAATGGGGGATTTTCAGAGGAATATGAGGTAAAATAAGGGTTTTTAGGTGAATTATGATGATTTAGTGGGGATTTGAGGGGAAATAGAGGATTTTTGGGAAAATGAATGGGTTTTTTTGAGGAATATGAGGGGAATGTGAAGGGGATTTGGGGTAAAATATGGGGATTTGAGATAAAATATGAGGGGTTTGTGAGGGGAAATGGGGGATTTGAGGGGAAATACAGGGATTTTGAGGGGGGAAATGGGGGATTTTGAGAGGAATAAGAGGTAAAATAAGGATTTTTAGGGGAATTATGAGGGAAAATGTGGGGATTTGAGGTAAAATGTGGGGTTTGTGAGGGGAAATACAGGGATTTTGGGGGGAAATGGGGGATTTTGACGTAAAATCTGAGGATTTTAGGGGAAAATGGGGGATTGTGAGAAGAATATGAGGTAAAATGAGGATTTTTAGGGAAATTATGAGGGAAAATGGGGGTTTTTGAGGTAAATTCTGAGGATTTTGTGGGGTTTGTGAGGTAAAACGGGGATTTTGAGGTAAAATGTGAGGATTTCATGGGGGTTGTGAGGAAAAACGGGGGATTTGAGGTAAAATATGGAGTTTGTGAGGGGAAATACAGGGATTTTTGGGGGGAAATGGGGGGTTTTGAGAGGAATATGAGGTAGAAGAAGGATTTTTAGGGGAATTATGAGGGAAAATGGGCATTTTTGAGGTAAAACATGAGGATTTTGTAGGGTTTTTGAGGTAAAATATGAGGGGAAATGGGGGATTTGAGGGGAAATACAGGGATTTTGGGAGGGAAATGGGGGATTTTGAGAGGAATATGAGGTAAAATAAGGAATTTTAGGGGAATTATGAGGGAAAAGTGGGGGTTTTTGAGGTAAAATCTGAGGATTTTGTGGGGTTTTTGAGGTAAAATGGGGATTTTGAGGTTAAATGTGAGGATTTTAGGGGAAAATGGGGGATTCTGAGAGGAATATGAGGTAAAATAAGGACTTAGGTGAATTATGAGGAAAAATGGGGGGTTTTGAGGTAAAATCTGAGGATTTTGTGGTGTTTTTGAGGAAAAATGGGGGTTTTGAGGTAAAATATGGGGTTTGTGAGGGGAACTACAGGGATTTTGGGGGGAAACGGGGGATTTTGAGGTAAAATCTGAGAATTTTAGGGGGGAATGGCGGATTTTGAGAGGAATATGAGGTAAAATAAGGATTTTTAGGTGAATTACAAGGAAAAAATGGAGGTTTTTGAGGTAAAATCTGAGGATTTTGTG
>NW_010159381.1:0-1603 GCF_000695765.1 Mesitornis unicolor
AACTCCTAATATTCTGTGATTCTGTGATAGAAAAGAACCAGCTTCCACAGACCTTGACTCAGAGGTATTTAGTTACATCAGAACTAAAAAATGACCCCATAAGAGTCCCAGCTTTACTCCATCCTGCACATCCAACTCCTAATATTCTGTGATTCTGTGATTTATCAGCTAGAAGACAGTCCTGGACAAGTCTACCTCTCCAGCATAAATTTCAAGTTCTGAGGAAAAGGCCCATTTTACCGAATTCTTCAATCCCTGCCAGGAGCCATCTGAACAAATTTATTTTAAAAGAGGGATACCTAAGGTTTAAAAGCCTTTACAGAGACATGAAGGCAGGAGCCCACCCTAGTGACACACCCAGCAAAGCCCTTGGTACCTGAGCGAGGTGAGCTCAGCAGACCCAGAGATCACAGCCAGGCTCAGCCAAGAGCTCACATCATCAGGCATTTCCATGGTGACAAGGCAGGTCTGAGGACAACCCACAGTATCAACCCAGGTCAGACACCACCTAGCAACTCCCAGGTGGGTCCATCACGGCACCAGGGCTGTTACCAAGGCAGAAAGTCCTGATCGAGTGGTCCAAGGCCAGTGCAGGCATGGCTGTGGCTGAGCTAGAGACCAGCACCCCTCTGACACATCTTAAGTACGAACTGAAAGCCCTGGGTTTAGCTTAAAAGGGCTCCAGGGCAGAAGGTGTTGGTGAGTCCCCAGCTGGGGCTGCTCAATGCTGTCAATGTCCTCACCTGATGCTGGAGCTTATGGCAGTGAGGAGACTCATTTTTCTTAACAGTGAAGCATATGTGCCCTATACCTGTATCTATACCATTCTTCAAATTATACTAAATCCAGCCTGGTCAGGATTAGCAATGTATTGTAAAATTCTGCTTCTAGTTTTCTAGATGAACTGTAAATAATGCCAAACAGCTAAGGTATCTGTGGAAGAAACACACCGTGAGACAAGGCCACCTCCTCACTTGTGGCTACATCAAAGGCAAAGCTGCTTCCTTCAAAGGCAAACGGAAGACTTTTTTTTTGCGAAATCCACACCCCAACTCCTAAGCATATGTGAAAGGGAGGGGTTTTCAACTTGTGACTTAGGTGACTTGAAACAAATCAGATGTTGAACCATGTGAGTTTGGGCCTTTTTGAGGCTGTAAACTTTTTTTCATTACAGATAAAGCTAACGATGATGCAGCTGTATGCTCCAGAGCTCCAGGTCTGGAGACAGATGGGTGGAGGGTAATGCTGTAAGAATGTATAGGGAGATAAAATCGCAAAAGGTAATTACGTGTTGCTGGGTCTGGCATGACAGAGCTTCATAAACATCGTATAAGGGCTGAGGGGCAAAATTTGTCCCACTGAGAGGCACGTTGTTGGTCATTTATCTCTCTGCTTACGTCTGTTTTTTTCCACTGTGCCCATCTTTGTTTCTCCTATACTATCTCATCAAGTCTATTTCAAAAACCAAGGTGATTGTTCATTCTCCACAGTCCCACTCGTTTTCCATTCCAGAGTTCCAGCACTCTCCATCAGGAGTCTTTGTAAGAGAGCAGTTGAGAACTGTAGACTTCCAAAAAAAAATGGGGGGTGGGGGGGGGCGGTG
>NW_010159381.1:1718-20991 GCF_000695765.1 Mesitornis unicolor
CCAGGGACTCTGCCACCGGCCAGGGTCAGCACTCAGCCTGCATAACTTCCTCCTCACCGTGCTGTGGGGAGATTTTTGTGGAAGAAGTAACAGGGAAGAAGGGAAGGGAAGGGTAGGGAAGGGAAGGGAGGAAGGGAGGAAAAAGATGACTGTACCCTTACCTAAGCTAGCAGTGTTCAACTGAGTGGTAATGTAACTTGAGGGAAAGTATAAGGGAAGGTTTTAAGAGGTGATGTTCCATCACCATCTCTGTCTCAGGTGAGATGACTTCCACCTGGGAATTCTTTGAAAGCACCTAAAAATTAAAAGGTCCTTGCATGCCTTTCCTCTGATCAAAAAATTTCTCCATCTGCTTTATAGCACATCCCAAACCAGCCACTCTCCGCAGCAGAGGGCATGGCACCTTGGTGATGCTGTCCCTTCTGACCACACTGGCATGAAAATTACCATACAAAGGTGAAATATTAGGACATATGCAACATAACATCTGCCTTTATTTCTGTTAACTCCTTTCTCCCAGAGAGGTGAACTGTTAAACCCAAAGGTGGTGATCACTGAGGGTGGCCACCTCCTCTTCCACAGGAACAGTTGTGCTGTGCTCTCCAGGGAAGTTTATTAAATGCAAAGCATCTGATTCAACCCCACTCGTTAAACTGAGCCCAACGAGTCTGTGAGGGAAAGGATGGAGCAGGAACCTGCCTGCAACAAGGTCTTATCACCCAGGACCGGGCAGGAACAAGGTTCAACCCTTCACAAAGTCTAATGTTGAACCTGTGTTTTATACATTATATTGGGTTGTTACGCTTAAAAGGATCTTGTAAATGAGCTAATATTAGATTTTCATTTTTCTCTAGATTATTTTTGAAAGAAATTACAAAAGAAAGGGAAATGCTACAAGAGACAAAAAAGCAAAGTACTATCGGTGTCAAAAGCCTTACTGAAGTCAAACTGTCTACTGTTTTTCTTCTATTCACAAGGCCTGTTGCTCTTTAAAATGAAATTATTTTGACACGTTTTGTTCTTGACAAATCTGTATTGGCTGTTGCTCAGCATCTTCTTATTTTCCAGGTATGTAATTATTTGCTCCAAGATTTTTTTTCTGGATTATGAGGGCAAGCTGGCTGTTGTACAATTTTCCTGCTCCTTTTCCTCTCATCTCTGACACCTTTTAAAGATAAGCAATACATCAGTCTTCTGGTATCACCCCAACCCGTCCACGAATTCAGAGATACCATTAACAGATCTGAGATTGCTAAAGCCAGTTCTTCAGGTACTGTAGGATTAAGTCAGCCCCAGCCAATTAAAAAACCTCTAACTTATCTAAGTATTCTTTAACCTAGTTTTTCCCCAGTCTATGCTGAAAATTTCTTTTTGTTATTATTAATTGTGGTAAACTCTTATTCACTGTTTACTTTCTATTGAAGACTGGTGAAAAAAAGGCATTAATTCTTCTAATTTTCATTGATCAGGAGCTTTTCCTGTGCACAAAGTAATGGACAAATCTTTCATTTGCTCTTCCTCCCGTTATTAATGGGCTTCAGATGACCTCTTGCTAGCTGCATTTGGTTTTCTACCATTTTCGTTTTGACTTTTCCCTGACGTATTTGAGCTATTCTTTTATGATAATCTTCAGTAATCTTACAAATTATAGTTCTTTCCTCTAAAGTAATAAAGAATTTATGATTTAGCAAATCAATTGCATTTCCTATATTCTCTCTTCACTGGTATAGTTTGCATTTCTGCCTTTTATCTCCCATGAAAACCTGTTGGTTCTCTGAGCTTACTGAAATCAGGCATTTTGAAGGCCAGTCTCCTTTTCCAAGGGCCATGAATGCTGTTGTCTCATTGGCAGTGTCATCAAGCTGTCTTCCACCTTTATATGTGCAGCTGCTGAACGGATAAAATGACAAAGAGCTTCACCTCTACTTACTTTGCTGGTTTTCTGTATCCAAAAATTGTGTCAAAGTCTTGGAGGAGGCTCTTAGGAGAGTCGGTGGCATCCTTAAACAGCCTCAACCTCCTGTCACCGTTGTTTTGGACTTTGAATCATTCCTCTACCACTGACAAAAGGCATCAACCCTCTGTACCTTCCTAGCTCTGCAGCAGATTTGGAGGCCACTGTGCCCCATGGGTGAGCAGCCTGTTATTGGTCCTTCCCTTCATTATTTATGACCCTTTTCTCCCTAGTTTTTCAGCACTTGCTCAGGTTGCTGTGCATCCTCTGTACTATCGTGTCCTCAATTAATTTTTTTTTTCTTCTGATACTGGCAAGTCTGAATCTAGGTTTTTTTGGGGATTTTATTGTTGTTGTTGTTTGGTTGATTTTTGTCCTTGTATTTTCTGTAGTACCAGCTTCATTTACAGAAAACAGCTCATGAAAGATTTTTGTCCATGGGAGCTGAAGCTTTCTTAGCAGTATCACCCAAAAAGCCAGGCGGGTTTATGACCATGCTGTGGGGATTACGAAGCCATGGAGATGGGCAAAAGTGGCCACACAGCACCTTGCACTGCTCTGGACCAGCCTGTGGTGTAAGGTAAGAGTTGCCAGACCGTGCTATCTGCCTGACTGGCTAAGGCATGCATAAGGCATTCCCATTGCCAGAATTCAGTCTGAATTTGCAGCTCCCTGCCTATTCATCATTTTTTCCAAGGATCATGAAGAAGATATCATTGAGCTGGCAGTGTTGATCTTAGGGTGCACCAGGGATTTCACTATCCCAGGAACTCAGCTTTAAGCCTGCTTTACACATCTGGATCATTGGAAATAGCCTTAATTGAGGCTATAAAATAGCTCATGATGACATTTTCTGCCAGTTCTGTGTATTGCAGAAGATACACAGGCACTGAAAAGTCTTAAATAATTTCCAAGATGGAGCATAAAATCAATCTATTTAAACACACTGTTTAAGAGTAAAAGGTTCATTGAAAACTGCTTTGTACCATCAGGAGCAGAGACTCAATGGTGTGTATAGCTATATCCTCCACAAAGTTTCTTCCCATAGGTTTTGTTTGAGATGCTTCTGTATCGGAGTGGCCAGTTCCCCTCGTTGCAGCATTTTCGAGAGGCTTATGTCAGCAGCAGGTTTCAGTCAGGCTAAAGATCAAAGGCTTTGATCTCCATTCATCTCGACTTAACTGGAAGGAAGCCACATCTGGTGAATTTATCTAATTCTGCAAGCTATATATATGTATGGTTTTGGTACTATGTCATTTATCAAAAGCCTGAAACAGAATACATGTGCTAACCTGCAAAGATATTGGATTGTAAACTAGAGGGACTGATGAAATATTTTCTGATGCATACTTCTGTGTGTAACTAAACCACTCAGTCTTTTAGCACTTTATCTTTGTTTAAAGTGAACTCAGTACTGAGGACGCAAGTCCTCTGGAGTCCTTAAAAATTAAGTCAGTTATTTCTGAGCAAATACAAGTTTCCTACAGGGGAATAACCTGGAGCCTTTCCTTGCAGGATTTTGAATCAGTCCACTCTGAAGACAGAAGCCTCACTATAAAATTTGGATCTAGGTTTGGGTTTGAGTCCTGAATGTTTCATTCTCAAAATCTGGATCTGCTTGCGTGTCTGAATCCCATCTCTGATTTTTCCCATTTACTCCAAATCAGCCATAAACAGCACCAACTTTAACCTAATCAGGCAGCACTTTTAAAATAGGTAATCAGGCTCCAGTGGTGACTGCCTATGTTAGCCTCCTAAATACAACTGATTCGTGCACAGAAACACTGAGACAATCCAAACTCCTGATTAGCTGGATATGCCACTCGTGTAATTATTTTTAAGTTCGTATACTTTTGCTGCAGGTTTTTCAAGGGTATGCAGTTGCTTTATTTGAAGGCGGAACCTAAAATCTCATGGTGTATCTACAGCTGTCACAGTGGCTGGAGAACGCATTTGCAGATTAATGGCCAAAGTCTATGCTGAGAAACGGATGGGTTGGCAGAGACGTCGTCTGGTTGGCAACCAGTCCCAAAATTTCTGAAGACAGACTGGAAAAATAAGTAATGAGGATCGCCCAAAAGATACTTCCCAGACAAACAAGACGCAAACAAACACCGTGCCCTACACCCGCCTGTGCTGCTGGCTCTGGCGGGGCACCACTGCTAACAACATCCACGAGGCCTTCGCCTGCCAGACCCAAGAACCAACTGCAAACACACATAAAGCTCAGAAAAAGACTTTTCTTTGTAGTAACCACTGTCACTGGGTTAATTTTGCTCTTTTAAAACTCCTTTTGCACAAGTTGGGGGGAAATAACTGTAATGAAAGACAAATATTGAGGAGCAGACCAGGACAGCTCTCAGTTTCGAAGCAACGCAGACACTCTGATCATGACTACTATGATTTCACCTTTTAAAGACTCTCCTGTCTATGGCTAATTTTACATAATAGGCTTTACTAATATTAATTGAGTCTCACAACTCACGTGTGATGTAGCTAAGACATACAGTTTTGAGGCGAAAAACAGAAAAGTTACACAGTTGTGAAAGGCATGAAGAGCGTAACGAAGTCAGAAGAAGCACTCCTCCCTTCTGGCTCTCATCTTCGTGACCAAGCCTAAACCTGCCTCCTCCCCAGCTGCTGCTCGTGGTTTTCTAGGGAACCGTTATGGCTCCATACCTTCTCGGAGCATCCATCACCCTGCACCAGCAACCACCTGCAGCTGAGCAGTGCCTCCAAACCAGAAGAAATGGAAGAACCAGTACCGTGCCATGAATCCAGCACGAAGAATCACATCTGGTAGACAGTCCCATCATAATTTTAAGCTTCTCCATGATTTCTAGAGCAATTCCAGAGCAAGCTTGACTTGAGTAATTTACAAAGCAAACTACTTTTCCTCCTCTCTTCAGAGGACACGTGATGGAGGTTTGTTTCGCTGCTTTTGTCCCTGCCAAATACTTGCTACAGGCTGTGAAGATCCCTTCCTTTGGCGATTCTCCTGGCCCACCCAGAAGTAGAGGGTGTTTCTCAAGAGGAGAGAAAAAAAAGTAAAGGTCTCAGAGCCTCTTGGTAAAGTATCTCCTTACTGTGCCATATTTAAAGCAGGATACTTGCAGATGTCTAATTGCTATTCTGTTGACTCAGTATTTTTCTTGTCTGTTCACACCCATCACTGGGTAATGGAAATTTGATTACAGATGGTTTGCACCACAAGAAAATAAATGTAATACTTTTAAATGGTATGCTTACATGGAGCCTGTCCATACCACTTCTATAATTATCTGGCTTAGAGTAATTAATTATTATTAAGCCTGCATGCTGAGTTTGGGCAACCGCTTTGAGCAGAAGAAAATTCTGGACAGTGAAAGGCACAATTCAAATCTGGTCTCTAGGGTTTATTTCACCAGATTTTTGCACGCTTGACTGACCAAGCCTGCAGTATGAAAACTCAGGGGCAATACAGAAAGTTTAGCTTTGCACTGGTTTTGAAAAAATAAAATAAATCTAATACTCTAAAGTTTATCCCCAGGGTTACAAAGGAGAGAGTACATTATCTGTACTGAATGTTTAATAATTATTAATGAACACCCGCTGTAGAACCGTGCCAGCAGTAGCGGTTAAATATCCTGTACAAGGGAAAGTAAACATGGCTGCAACAATATAGGTACCTCCGTAAATACACTTCCTCTGCAGGACAGAGTCACCAGACTGAATACAACAAAAACACAGAGCAGCCAGAAATAAAGAAAACTGGTCCATGTGCATGGATGCACTGGTGAACAGGATCACACAACCAGGCATTCTCCAGCCTAGGGGTGTAAATCCCCACTGTAAACCCTGGACGGTGAAGGAAAACCATCCTTTCACTGAATATAACCCGAAATCCAGCTTTCAGTGATAGCTCTGTATTGGTATCTTATTGGTGTGTGATGGGCCTGGCATAAGGCATCACCACAGCTGTGCTTTGCTTCTCTGACCCCTGCCCGAGGAGAAAAGGCTGAGTTGGTGTTTGATCCATGCCTGTGGGAGATGCAGGAAGAGGGGCATGGAGGAGCTGTCTGTCTCACATCCACGGTTTTACTCAAGGTTACTTTGCTGTTTCATGGGAGACCCAACACTGCTGATAAAGTGTCTTCATAATATCAATGAAAAGCCCCAGGGAGAAGAAAGTGGCCTTCATCACGTGAAGGCAAGAACTTAGTCACATAACCATCTGAGAATCGTGCAGCCATGGTCACCTGCCTTGTTCGTGTGAGACAGGGCAAGCCCTGAGGCTGTGGGATGGTCCTGGCTCCTGGTGGATGCAGAGAGGCCAGCATCCCAGCTCCTGTGTCCCAGGAAGATCTCCCACCTGAGATACCTGCGCTGTCTGATGAACCCACTGATGGGACTTCAGCTGATGCTGCAGCATCCCCTGGTCAGCTCTTGCTGAGCACACAGGCAGCGTGTGAGAAAGCTGGTACTGCACCGGCTCCTGTGGACAGCTGCTAAGTCTTAGACAGCGTTCATCAGTTGGAAATGGCCAAAGGAGGCATCTGCTCTTGGAATGTTCTCCTGGCTTCATGTGGTTACTTCACGTACTTGCTCTGGTCCCCTAGCAATGCCTGGCCCGTGCGAAACACCAGGCAAAATGATTTTGGAAGAATTAAGAGGCTCTGAACTGGAGTCAGTATTTTGTTTGTGGATACCCATGCACAGGAAGAAGCACAAGAACTGCACATCACATCATGGTTCATTCCTCGGGCAGCTCCACAGTCCCTGAGCACTGAGATGCTACTCCCAGCAAGCAGAAAACCCTCACAGCGGTGACACTCTAAGTGGCTTTTTTATTTAGTATTTAAAGACCACTTGTCCTTTTATGCAGGTTAGCACCCTCGAAACCCCTCCAATCAATACCAAAGTGTTTACAACCTGCCTAAAACCAAGGAGCTGCTGCAAGCGGGTCTGCAGGCATCAACCAGGGTCTCTGGTGTTGCAGCTCAGGAATAAGTTCTGCATTCCAGCTGCTATGAGACTGCTGGGCACTCAAAACCACCCGCGCTAGAGCTCCGCACTCAAGGGTGCTTCAGTCCATGGTTTAACCCTTGAGGAATAATGCCTGAACCGGCTCTCAGAGGAACAGCTACGAGGCTCACAAGGCACTCACTCACCCACGGGCTGAGCGCACACAGATTTAAGCGGTGTGTTAAACATCTCCAGGCAATTCCAAGCCCTTCAGCACCCACACCATCACTCAGCTTCTGCTTTAATTTTGTCATATGCCTTCTGGGCTCCCTGGTCACAGGTTGTGTTATGATTCCTGCCCGCAACATGTTTGTACCACTCCTCCCACCACCAGGTACATCCCTCTTGATGGCAATTAAATACACATTTGCCTGTACTCCTTTCTGCTGGGGGTTTTCCACTTGCAGAGGCCAGATTTCCTCTGCCTTTTGCCCAGGTCAGCATCCTTGCCTCCTGCCAGCACATTATTACAGTAAGTGACACTCAGTTGGCTCCTCTCACAACTCTTTAAGCTCAGGCCTGAAGCAGGCAACATGAACGCTGAAACAAACGCGTAAATCTTCTTACAACATTAAATAATACAAGAGCTTCATGAATTCAGGCAGAAGTCATACGTTTGATACACCAAAATGCCCTAAACCTTCACTTTATATTTCCACGCCTTGATGTTATGGGAGGCTGATGACTCTCCGAGGCTTTCCTGCAGAAGAAGGCTGTATTGCTCAGCACTTAACGCAAGTCCATAAACCAACACGGTTCGACTGGAGCAAGGACTGTGTGGACACTGATTTCCATATAAAGTAGCTTATTATGGGTTAGACAATGTGTTCCCAACCAAAACAGGAAAAATCGGTATTACTTGTACTGCTTTAAATTTAGAGTTTGGTTGTAGTGAGATGGCCTTCTCCTGTAGCTGAGCCCTGCAATGTGTTGGTGAGGTGCCCAGCTGGTGTGAAGGTGCTCTGCCCTAGCATCTGTTTTTACAAAAATGCAATGGCTTTATCTTTGCCTTATGCACCTCACCCTGACTTCTGATTGAAGGTAGCATTGCCAGGACAAAAGACTGTGCAGAATGGTGTTCAGCTATGGTAGCATGGATGGAGCAGGTAAGTAGCTACTCTTTCTCTAATTACAGTGTTTTTTTCATCAATTAACATCTTATCAGATTTAGATTCCTTCAGAACAGTAGATAAAAGTCATTTTAAAAACTCCAGGTACCATAAAAAGCAGGAGGTCTATACTTTTATAAAATCACACAGCATACAAATGACTTTGCTTCAGACAAAAATGCTGAGTTATGATTTTGTCTTGTATCTTTGCTACAGAAAAAAACCTACCTAAGATCTAGGTAGTGGCCAACACAAAGAACGGTGGGCGAGAAGATCCCAATTTGTGTTTCCCTGGTTCTTTTAGGGACTTGTTGAGCAGCAGTGCGAGAAGAACCTGCACCGTTCCCTGCTCTTGGAGTCTGTGCTGAGATGAGCAGCACTTCATGACACTTCTGCACAGCCCTCTGCAAAGTTTTCCGACGGAATAAGTCACAGAATTATAGACATTTACCATAATTATGCACGCATATGCTGATGCATTTTTATTGAGTAGCCAACCAGGAAGATTTCAGTCCTAATAATAAGTCTTAATACATTTAGGCAATGTATTGGCTAAGTATGACTCAAAAATACATCTCAGAAAGGTGCTGTCACCCGGTGTTGACACCTACAGAGGAGACATTTGCATGAAATAGAGGAATTGGGAGGATGGATCCATCAAGGTGAGACACGAAGCAGCCCTTTCCCCTGGGACCAAAGTGGGAACAAATGGAAATGATTATTCTGGAGAGTAAGTAACTGAAATTCCTCTTACAAGGACTGTTTTAGCCATAAGCTAGTGAAGAGATGAAAAACTGCCATCAGAATGAAAACTGCTGGAAGCAGCAGAAACGCGTGCAACTGAAAGGTTAGCAATTGGGTAGGAAAAAGGAGAAAAAAACCACAACAACTAACAACCCTGCAGAATCTTCACTCTCAGCAAAAATTTAAGGAAAAACCCAACAGACTCTGTTTAAAGAAATCGTTTACAGTGATTTTCTTTACTCCCAAGTTATAGCATGCGTGTTCTCATTCCAGCTGAATAAGAGAGCCTTTTTGCTGATGCAGAACACATCTTACCAGTTCATTTTCAGTACAATGCACAGAGAATTAGGTGCACAGTTCCTGGTAACAAGAATGGAGATTGCTTACGTCTCCTTCCTTCCTGCACGTCGCAGAATAAATAACCAGGAGTGTAGGGCAGAGAAAACCAGACACATAACTCCTGTTTCGGTTATCAGGAGTCAGAGGGCTACGGTTAAAATCTATCCTGAAACAGAGGAAATATTTCTCTACTATAGCAATTCCTCCTATCTACCATTTACGAGACCAATGACCAGCCTCAATATGCAGCAGTTGAATACAAAGCAGGCTGCCAGCTCTGCGCTGTGCAAAACCATCAAAAATAAATGCCTGAATTTTACCTTCTCGGGAAATAATGTAAACATCAGCACAATCACGTCCCGCTTCCAGTATAATCTCAATCAGGGCGCAATTCAGCTCTGACGGGCTTTTGTAAATACGTGACTGACCTTTTTAAGCATGTGACATGGACTTCAGCGAGGCTTCGCTGGCTCCAATATCTGCCTGATCCGCCGAGGTGATGAGCTCCTTCCGCGCTCATTGAGCTCATCAGGATTTAAGAAGATGCAGGCTCTCAGAGCTGGGCCCTAAGCACTCGATTCAGCACCCATGAAACAAGCATGACATTGATCCTTGACTTTGACGGGCACATGGGTCTAAGCCAGAGGCAGAGCTACATTCAGTCACTTAGAGAGAGAAATGTGGTTTTTTTCTTCAGCAGAAAATATCTTCTTGAGAAAATGTTTTATGACAAAACTTTCAACCTACTTGTAGGATTATAATGCCTGTTGTTTCATGGCTGCTCCTATTTAGATTGTTTTCTTTTATCAAGTAAAAAGGGTATGTGTCTCTGAACTGAGCATGCTGGACCCTTCCCTGGCACTGGGGCCAGCTAACACAGGATGGCTACCATCTCCCTGATTATTAAAGCCTTCCCCTCTTCGCAGCAGAGTAGAATGGCCAAGCCATGTATTGAAAATGGCCCAAGCTAACTCTTAAGCTGTCTAGGACGGGAATGGTCTGAGAAAGTGCTGACCCCAGCTGAAACCATGCTAGGACCCGGTGGTGTTGTATGTAGGTTGCTGTAGTGATCAAGGTCTTTAGCGGTTTCAAGTCTGTCAGGAGCAGAAGCTGTGGGGAGCAAAAGCCAGGGCAGCTGACCCCCAGCTGGCCAACAAAATTCTTCCATACCATAAACACCACACTCACTATGAACTGGGGAGTTTGCTGGGGATGGCCCTCTTTTCTCGATGGCTGCTATCCCAGGAGCATCTCACCCATCATTCGACTGCCAAGGTCTACTCCCCTGCTCATTGTGACCATCACAGCTTGCGACCACTATACTGGCCCGGTATAACTGTGTACTTGGCATTAATACTGCTATTAATACTGGGGGTTTTAATCATTATTTTATTAAATCTGTTTCCATTTCATGTCACCTTCCCTTTTCCCAATTCCCCTCCTGGGTGGGGAGGAGCCATCGGGTGACAGAACAACTGCCTAAACCACGACGCCCAGCTAACCTGGGCAGGAAGCACAAGCAGTGGCACTATTCCCTGTCCTGCCAAACCGCACGGGATGAGTCTCCTGGAAGAGCCAGCACCTTTCCAGCAGTACCTTCCCACCCCCGACCACCGCAGCCCCACATCACCTTGGGCAGACAGCTTTTTAGATGCACACACTGGGACGTTTTCAACTCTAAATTTTATTGTTGAGCCCTGTATTTCCACACAGAGGGCTTGTTTCATGCCCGCTGCAGTAGGAGGGTTTATTGCACAGCCATCGTGCAGATGCAGCCTGTGGGCTCCTTTCGCGGAGGTCTCCGAGTAATGATTGTGAGGATCCGAACTGTCAGCCTGAGCTCTGGAGTCCCCGTTTTTTTAGGAGAAA
This sequence comes from Mesitornis unicolor, assembly GCF_000695765.1. Lineage (NCBI taxonomy): Eukaryota > Metazoa > Chordata > Aves > Mesitornithiformes > Mesitornithidae > Mesitornis > Mesitornis unicolor. The sequence goes on from NW_010159381.1 coordinate 12,738, forward strand.
GATAAAACATGACACCCTTTTATCAAATAACTGAAACAAGCACAATCTCTTTGTTTTTAGTTCAAGCTGATGGTGATGAGCTAGATGCAACCAGATTCTGTAATCATTAACGTCTCTTATGAAGAGATGGTTACCGTATGTAAGTGATATAACTCTAGTTTCCAGAACTGGTTGACAAGAGAGAGAATCTTCCAGCAAATAAACTGGACCAAATTAATTCCTGAATTATATTCTGTAACAAAGAGAGGAGACTGCTCTTGGTGTAAAGGATGCACAGCGTCATTTCATTCTTGCTCTGTAAAAACAAAACAGACTCACCAAGAAACAGAAAGATGCAATTCAGCAGCGTCTGCATTGCTAAAATGTGCTATATTTCAGGCTGTCATCAAAAGCTGCTTCTGTGGCATGTCCACATGTTCATACAATCAGGGCACCCTGCGACTATGCCAGCTACAAATGGTGTTTTCCTGCAGCTCTGAGGAGGAATCGTTTTCACGGCGACCCAACGAGGGGCCCTGCCTGGAGCTTCTGCCTCTCGCCGTGCACCCATGAAGAGCGCACCACCAGCTCACCTCCCCGCAGCACCTCCCCTGCCCCACCGCCTGCTGTGGCCGTGACTCCCATCTCCTCCATCAGATTCCCGGGGCAGGGAGATTCCCCAGACACTAAATGGCATCAGGGAGCTATTAAGCTACTTAGGTTTATATCACCTAAGCTGCTTGGGTTTCTATCGCCAGCAGTGATACGCTGCTGAAGAATCTGACATTTGAAGCAATGTAATTACAATTTAAGGTCTCCGAGCTTCAAGCCACTTGAGTTAACAGAAAGGGTCTGCATCATTTTGATGACAACACTGAGGGAAAATAAAGTGTCACAGTCCCAGACAAACGTCATGAACAAAATCAACGACAAACATAAATCCATGGCCATGTAGGACTGCAAGGTTTCACTGGTCCTCATGCAAAATTCCCTACAATCTAAGCTACCAGGCATCAATCTCCTTCCATTACATCCAGCCCCCTGCTCAACAGAAATAATGTTATTTACACTGTAGAACAAAACGCTCTGTTATTCTTTGCTTAAGAAACACACTGATGAAGAAAGATGTTTCTCATTTGAATAGACTGTTAATTTTCAGACTTTATTATAATTGCTGAAATGACTATAACTTCAACACCAATCTAATCTAGCTTTCAAACTCCTATAATGGTATTACTCATGTATTCATCAAAGCACTGGATTGTTTGCACTAGAAATCTCCAGATAACCTGCTTACTCAGTGACGCTAGAGATATCTGTCAGGCCCTAATATTTCATTTCCTGAATAAATGTTTCATAGACTCCACACTCTGAATGTGAAAAGAGTAAAATATTCTTTTGATCGTTCGTTTGAAGTATTTTCTTCGTCCTTCAAAAATGAATGTAAACCAGCATGCACTCAGCAGTAAGACAATTAAGTTGGATAAACCAATATACAGAGATATAATGACATTTTGTGTTCTTTAAAGTGATGTAACACCAAAGAATCTCACTTTTCTCCTGCATTCCCCTGACCTCCGTTTTGCCAGGTTTAGGGATGAAATGTCCCTGAAGATGCTGCCCAAAATTTCCATTCAAGCCATGCGCTCACAGCTCACCATGTTGCCACAGATAACAGCGATACCACGCACTCCGTGGCTGCACAGTCCCAGCCTGCAGATCCAGGGCACATTTGAAGATTTGTACCCAAACGTGCCCAGGATTTCCCTATAACTGCTGTGAGTCCCGCCCTGCCCAGACCGAATTCAGAAACAAGAAATCTCCTGATTGACCCAGAGAATCTGTTTCTCACAAAATAAAAATACTAGAAAATTCCTTGTTTGCTAATTTATCCGGTACAGGAATGCTGTGGCATTAATACCTACAAAGCAGCGAGGAAGGCACAATGACAAGAGCTGTGAGTCCATCCTCTTTTCAGTGGATGTGCATCAGCAGAGCCGAGAGCTGTGTCAGAGCTGGGCTGCTTTCCCTGTTGACCCTCCGTTACTCTCACCTGCTTGGTAAGCAAGTGCAGTTTGTGGGAAAGAACCAAAGTGAGCAGCAATTTAACTTGTAGTACTTCGGGATACTTTGAAGAATCCTTTTGGAAGTACAGAACTGCAGAAAAATAGAAGTGGAGATCACCTGGTCTATGAAAACTGCATCGTGTAACCTGGTTTTGGAGCTGAAAAATTGCTGAGGAAAACTTGGCTTCCTACTTCAGATGTGCATAACTCTGTAATTATACTATTTAATGAAAAGTATAAATTGCCAACCTTATCTATTTATTTCTTACAGCGTTTGATAACTGATTAGCATGTAGGCTCCTGGCCATGACCATAAGTCTGAGACACTATAATAATTCAAATACTTACATGCCAACAGAATCCAACACCATACCTTGAGAACTTGTTTCCACGCTGCTTTAAAACACCAAGAAATAAGAATTTTACTTGTAGCGTTGCTTCTTTTGTTATGTGTTTTTATCAAGGGAGCCAGTTGCAACAAGTACAACCCTGGGCTGGTTAAAGCTTATTTCAAGTTAATTTAAAATAACACACACTCTCTAGACTCATACATCTTTACAAAGAAAATAGCAAGAAAGACAGAACATTCAAAGCCTAACGACAGTCAGATGTGTCTGGACATAAATAGCAACTTCTAAACCAAAAACTTGCCTCTGGAGTCTTTTCAGTAGGCCCTCAAATAGGAGATATTTAAAGGCAGATCATGATAGTATAATTTCTCTTTGTTTGAGGCAAGGATGGAGTGACTGTGTCATAAGGCACTAAGAAAGAACAAGCGAAATCTCACTGAGCCAGAATGAAAGGACTTCACTATAGACAAAATCCTCACTCCATTTAAATCAATCATAAATCTGTTGACTTCAGTAGCCAAGGATTTCGTGACACAGCGTAAACAGTTTTCAGCACCACATTGCACAATTTGAGGCCTCAGTTTTCTTTTTCTGTAAATTTCTAAGGACCTTCACACCCAGGAGCTGCAGCATTGGTCCGCACGCCCGTTGCAGAGCCCCCACTCGAAGCCATGGCTGGAGCAGGGCTCACCAGGCGCTTCCAGCAACCCCTTGCCCTGTACCCCCAACTTCCAGAATGGAAAAACTCTTTCGAAATGTGAGGATACTTGTTATTTCTTTGGGTATTAGTAAATTACTGGAATTTCACTGCTAACAAGTTAGCATTGTAACAAATTCGTATTAAAGCGTGCCCTCCAGACCAGCTGGCACCCAACCCGTGGCAGGGAGGCACTAACAGGACCCAGCTGTACCACTGCTCACCTCTCCCAAGCAGGAGATGTGGGGACTGGAACACTCCTCACATCCTGGTTTCCCAGGAAAGGCACCAGCAATGAGCGAAACAAGGAGAGCTCTACCTTTGCCTTGTGGGTTATCACACTGTAACCACACACACACCCTCTCTACAAACACACCGAGCTTGAAGCAGATGAACCCCAGTGCAAACACCTATAATTTCTCCTTTTTTATTTCTTTATACAGAAAAGTAAGCACGCAAACAAAACGGCGAATAACAAATTAAGATCTCCAGTCTACTCCTTTTCCCACTTAATAAAGGGTATGCTTTGCTACCACTTAATTCAATGGAAAAATTCCTGTAGGTCTCCATGGGAACAGCACTGGGTCTGTAATACTTAACCATAAGTACCAAATTCTATAAGCTTTGGCTGAAACTTTTTAGTGTCCTTTTAAAGATCGCTGTGGATAAAGAACTGCAGGCTCTGGAGTCAATAAAGTCAATGAAGCAGCTTTCACAGGCATCAAAAGTTCACTCCCAAACTTTTCTACAAAATAGTTACTGGAATTTGGGCAAAGCGAGCACAAAGAAAACACTGTAATAACACAATGACCCTTTCAACAAGGAAAGCGAGCAGTCTTTTTAATGAAATTGGACTTAACGTACGTTTGGACCAGACAGTGAAAGGAAATCTCTCACCAGCACATCACAAGGCCAATAATGTGTAAACAGATAATAGCAAGAGCTGTGTGGTTCATAATTAATTCAGAAGAGATGGCCTTTCTGCCTTCTTCCTGGTTTTGGTCAGTCATTGAAGACAATTTGCCTCAGTCTGTGTGAAGTATCGCGTTTCAGAACTAAATCCTTCTATTCCCATCACAATAGCAACAACATGAAGTAATAAAAATAACAATATTTACATTCAGTGGACATCGTATTTGTGCAGCACAATTCTGGACAAAACCCTGAACCCATTGTCTTCTCTTCACACCCAGATAAACTTCAAAATGAACACAAACATAAATAATAGATAAATGGTGATGATAATGAACAGTGTTGTTAATAATCTGACACTGAGACCAAGCAGTTCAAAGTTCAGCTTTGAAGAAAACGTGGATATGTTCACTGATTTGTAAGCAAGGGTTTTTCTAGGATAGAAACGAACGCAGGTCTCAGCTACTTGGGATGACCCTACTTTGACCAACACGTTCCCCAATTAACGTGTGTTTAGCTCCCCCTTAGTGCATTCACCGCAGGACTCTGGAGGTGCTGCCGTGCCAGGTAAAGCCTCTGCTCGGGCTGCAGCATCCGTTCCCGCTCTGCGGCTCCCCGGCTCAGCCTGTGGTATGTGTACCAAATCGGCAGCTGTCAAAATTATTCAGCTTAGCAGTGAATCAGACACGGCAGTTAATGACCCAGATTGAAAAACAAGGCAAGAAACAGAAGATCTTTTCAGTTATAGGGGTTGAGGGCTGATTACCCTGTGCTACAGGTGGAGGCTCAGGTAGGTGAGGTCTGCCCACCTTCAATGCTAACAGCCTCGACATAAATCAGTCAGCACCGCCACACCATAATACGGCCTTTGTGCCGCCATCTGACCCGGCCCTGGCACGCATTTAAGGGCAAAAAGAATTTATTTTATGACATCACCGAATTCCCGATTAAAACATTCACATACCGGGATTGTAAAACACGCTTTCTTTTACTAGCATTTTCACTAGGCTCAGAAAATCCCACGCTATGTGCTTTGACCACATCATATAGAAAAGGCTTCATTTTGGGCGCTGAACAAAATACACTGTTTAAGAGTAGTGTGTTTACTTTCTGGCAGGTTACAGCTTTCACACAGCCCAGCTCAGCAACACAGCTCTGACACAGGCACGAAGAACAGATTCACGCAGCCACGGAGGCTGAACATCACCATGAGTGGGACAGTACAGAAACCAGGAGATATCTTGTCTTAAAAATCTTTATTTTCGGTGCAGAAACATGGGAGAATGACAAGAAACCTTTAGGGAATATTGCAATTTGCATAGCTTGTGATGCTAATTACAGCCATTATCAGAGTCTAAAAAGTTCTGTGTATTTTTTGTTCTCTGCTCATGGTAGCTGGGATATAAGGTGCAATAACAATGCTAAGCAAAAAAACCTCCAAACCCTAAACCTAGTTTATTTTCAATACCAAATAATTTAAAGTTTCTATAATAATCAACTCAGAAAGCCCTCTCCTCTCCTATACACACACACACACACACAATCCTAGACACATTCTTATCTAAAACAGCAACTTCTGTCCTTTGAATGCACAGCAAAAGCAGAGCAGGAATAGGATTTTTAATGGGTTCTATTATTTGATTCTACTTATTTATTTTTTTTAGATTTAGCTCCTTTTCCCTTTGCCTCTTACACTATTCTTCTTTCAGTATGAAGAGATTTCTAGAGATTAACTGTGAAGAAGACTCACGTTCAACAAAACCGTCCATGTACATACAATAACCCACAATTCTTCTTTGGTCTTCTAGGTTTGGACTGGTTTTATCCCAAAAGCTTGAATGAAATACAAATAATGCCTCCCAAATCGCTCACCACTCTGGCTACACGGTGTCGGTATGGAGCTGGGTAGCGGGATGCAGGCTATATAGGAGAGTGCCTTAAATCCTGCGCTCCTCTGGTCTGCGTGGACCAAAGCCAGCACATTCAAAACACAGGAGGAGGAGGAGGCCCCATCCTGTTTTCCTACACTTCCACAGCAGTCAGAGGCCTGAGTTTATTCCTTGCCTGAGGAATTTTGAACCCACAGTTCCTCCTTTCCAGGGGAATACTCCAGTGCTACGGGGGACACACATGCTGTGCTTTGTGGAAGCTCTTCTGTTAGAAAGATTAGGGAAATCGGGGAGAGAGGCCAGAGGATTGTTTTATCCAGTGACTTAAACAGCAAAATAAACACAGCGCTGGAGCTGGGGCTGCTCACAAACACCTGCCTGCTCATCTGGAGTCTCTGGTCACTCGTTTCCCAAGCAAGCTCTCACCCTACCTGCACTGTGGAGTCCCATCAGCAGGAGAGGTGGAGAACGCCGCCGCCATGCCAACGCACACACTGCAGCAGATTGCCTGCTGACTGCATCTTCCCTTTTCCAAAACAACTCTAAACAAATAAGGCATAGTATTTGCCTGGGACAGCTTCCACAAACTGTAAAACGCTCAAATCAAAACACAAGGTAGGGAACTCTGGCCAGATAACGCTCTACTCTGCATTTTGTTGTGCATCAACAGCTATTCTCACCCTGATGTGCTAAACACAAAGTATTTTACTATCTGTTGATGTCACCCTACCTACCCTACCCTACCTGTGGCCAGAAAAGCCAATGGCATCTTGGCCTATATTCAAAACAGTGGGACCAGCAGGTCCAGGGAGGTGATTATCCCCTGTACCTGGCACTGGTGAGGCCGCACCTCGAGTGCTGTGTTCAGTTCTGGGCCCCTCACTAGAAGAAGGATGTGGAGATTCTGGAGCGTGTTCAGAGAAGAGCCACAAGGATGGGGAGGGCTCTGGAGAACAAGCCTGATGAGGAGCGGCTGAGGGAACTGGGCTTGTTTAGCCTGGAGAAGAGAAGGCTGAGGGGAGACCTCATCACCACCTCCAACTGCCTCAAGGGAGCTTGTAGAGAGGTGGGTGCTGGTCTCTTCTCCCAGGTGATGGAGGATAGAACAAGGGGAAACGGCACCAAGCTGTGCCAAGGGAGGTTCAGGTCAGAGATAAGGAGGAAGTTCTTTACTGAGAGGGTCGTCAGAAGCTGGAACAGGCTGCCCAGGGAGGTGGTGGAGTCACCATCCCTGGATGTGTTTAAAGAGCGAGTAGATGAGGTACTTAGGGATATGGTTTAGGGGGTAGACAGGAGCGGTTGGATGTGATGATCTCAGAGGGCTTTTCCAACCGAGCGATTCTGTGATTCTGTGATTCTATTTTGAGCAACTGAATGCCACTGTAGTGATCAGGGAACCTTCCTTTTTTGCTGTGACTTTTTTATTAGAGACCTCCTAATCTCTAAATATTTAAAGCTTTATTTGTTTGACACATCGAATAAATTGACTATTAATACAAAACCTCCCACAAAGAAGCGACAGATATACCACCTCGAGCTGTGATTTCTTCACTTCTCACAGCCTAAGGCCTCGATTCTGCAATTACACACATTATCTGCACTATGGTGAAGAATCCCACCGGGCCGACTCACACGAGTGAAGTTAATCACATTTGTGGAGAATTGAGTCTCACAGTTCTGGCTTGGGACCGTATTTGGATGAGACATCTTCAGGGAACCAAGATCTGAAGAAAGTGGCACCAGCAGTGTAGCGTTTGATGCTTCTTATGAATAATATTAGCACGACAAACCTGACAGCAAAGGTGTTCTCAGACTTGAAACCCAGGCTGAGGAATCGCCGGGAAGAGCTCAGCCTTCAGCCCTGCCAACGGCTTCCTCTGCCCTACACAAAACTGCTGTGGGTCTGGATGCCTCCCTGCTGCAGGATCAAGCGAGTGACAGGCACGTACGGCACAAAAACACTGGGATTAATAATTTAAAGATGTCTCCAAAGTTATTTTAGATCTTTAAACAGAGTCCCATGGAAAAGATGTGATTATGAACTGTTCAGTATGAATGAATAAAAGCCCCAGGAGAAGCCATAAAACAAAATCTCTGCACCCACCAGTGTTTTCTTAATTAATCCCACTGTCCTAGCAAGCTCAGTGTTATTACATTCCCTATTAATTATAAAAATCAAGCATCCCAGTGCATTATTAAGAAATTAACTGTACCACGAAGTTTATCGTGACTATACTGTGCTCTCGTGAGTTGGTATTAACTTTTATGCCCTTAAATTTCATTGCACTCCTATTCTTCACAGCATGAAGAAGAAGGCGGCAGTGTCTTCTTCCACGTTGTCCATTTCCGCGTTCCTTACCC
>NW_010159382.1:0-31426 GCF_000695765.1 Mesitornis unicolor
GATTCTGTGATTCTGTGATTCTGTGAAAGCAACACTTGAGCTAAGCCACATTCATGTCATGATCAAGCACGGATCTTGATCATGCAGACTTCAACTGCAGGAAGAAAATCCTTCAGCCTATTAGTAGAAAGTGAGTAAGAACTGTTGGGAAAAAAACCCCTAACCTTGAAGAAAAATTGGACTTAACTCTGTCTATTTACAGTATCTTTTCATACTGATGGGTATCATTTGTATTCAAGGTCGAAAATTAGATGTAAAAATAAAGATTGATTGGAGGCAAAATATTACTAACTGTCCCAAAACCAGGAACTTACTTTAGCCCTCCTGGCTTTTGGTAAGCTTCAGTTTGAAGCATATCTAAAACTAAACACAAAAGAGATCAATTTTTTTTTCCTAAAAAAAGGACTTACTCTTTCACAACTTGTCTAGATTCTGCATTTAAAGTTAATTCAAGGTCAGAATTCTAATAGATAAGTAGTGTTTTGCACAGCCTAAAAATCTGAGTAGTGGAGGAAGTCACCCTGTTTCTGGTTCTTGTGAAAATCCTATTATTTTGAGTATGAAGACACAATAAACCTCCTACTATCATCTTTTTCCTCTGGGTTATTATGAAACATGAGGCTGAAATTTTAAGGCAATGCCAATACTCTGACTGGGGTGTACATCTTTTAATCAGGAAAAATCTGTTCAAGCTAACAAGGAAATCTGTATCTATGGAAAGTAACACTTGGGTAAATGGACATCTCATTTGAGATTAAACTAAGACAATAAATGATTTCTCTTAAAACAGAGCCACTGGCCCAAACATAGGTTCTTATTTCCAAAATAGTCCTTGGGAGACCTTGTCTTCCAGAGAGAGATACCTAGATAAATAATGATAACAAATCCAACTGGTTAGCAGTCTGCTCTTAAAAATTACAGATTAATCTGATTAAGTTATTCTGATTACCTTAACTCTATGACTCTGATTTTTCTATAACTCTAAAACATTATGAACTTATTTCAGATTAAAGTAGATTTAAAAGCATAGGACAGAAAAACAGCTTTGCACGTCATGGGCAAAAGTGGCTTCACAACTGAGGATGACAAACCGCCCCAGGAACAGCCTTTTTTGCACGGCTCACACCTTCCAGCACAACCTCCCACACTGCTCAAGCCAGCTGGCCCACAGCGAGCTCTGGCAGCGTCACTCCCTGTGGCCTCCGCTCTGCAGGCAGGACCAGCAGGGCTGTGTCCATCAGGCTTGCGCTCTCTCCCCTGCCATATGCACTCCACAGGGGCTGGTAATACAGCTGTTTGAGTCTTTTTAGGGATGCCAGGTGAGGAAAAGAGGTCATTCTGATAACTATACTGTATGCCACTGTATAGCACCATATTTGCAACAGTTGGAAAACGTTGAAAAAAAGACAAAAAAACCAGCCGAATTGCAGTTGCCTCCATAGACACCAGGCAAAATAGAAGCCTTTGCTGTTTTTCCTCTCTCCTGCAGTATTACAGACTGAAGCTTTATTTGTGCAACACTGAATAAATGATTGAGGTGGGCAAATGTCAAGAGTTAGTATTGAAGCACTGCAAGGAAATGGCAACAGGAGTTCCAGTGCTTTTTTCTTCTTTGTTCACCCTGCTGTTCACATGCCAGATCAGACTGAATATTTAGTGAAGGCCATTTCTAGAACATTTTTAAGTTGCGAAGTTTTAAATAAGTGGAAGCACAGTTACAATAACCTGTTCTTGATTTTTTAGCAAAGTCTTTTAAAATACCGCTGCCTAGCACATTGATGGAATTGGCTTTTCTTCTGGGTCCCATGAACTACCCCTAGCAACTCTGATTCAAGCAGACAGAGTCCTCACACTAGGCTAAGTGGATGACACACACAGCTAATGATATGGCTTGTAATCTGCCATGGAGCTGAGGATGTGGAGGCATATTATTCCTTTGATCAGTTCTTCAGCAATACTGTCAGCAACTGCCTCCACTCTACCCTTATGCACAGACGCTGCTCCAGATGCGGGCAGGAAATGGGGACAAAAGGTAATTTTAATATTTCATTTATGTCTGTCTTTGGGGTTTAACGCAGAAGCCTGAAATGATTACATACTGACAGGGAGGAAGACTGGAGCCTGTGTAGCCACGCCATTGCTACAAAAAAAGCAGGTAATCTATTTGTCAGTGGTGAGTGATTTCAAGAATGTTATCATTAAGTTATAAGAAGGCAAAAAAAAAAAAAAGATGCTTGAAGAGGTGAATATGCAGCCAAAGGTATTCTGGGATTCTGGAAATATGCTCCTAGATGCATCATTGCTATTTATTAAAGCTCTGAAATTTGCCATGTTACCCTATATTGGAGGGTAATGGCGAGGCAGGCACTTAACTACAATGAAATGAGATTTCTCCTTGTCTGCACCAGAAGCACAATATTTTCTTGTAAAAACTGTGAAACAGTGAAAGTAGTTTTTCAGAAATGGAACTGACAGAAAAACACTGGAAAGCACTTTGCAATGAAGGATGAAGTAGCTGAAAACTGATGAGGTTGAGCACTTCATTGTCCCATGACAGCATCTGTTTTTAATTAGATGTTGTTGTGAAGATGGGCAGGCAGGGCTGTTGGAAAAATAGGGAAATTAACCTTCTTGTTTTATCGTCATTAAAAATTATATTAAAAAAATCTACATTTGATAATAAAAATGAAATGAAAGTCTGGTCTAGGGATAGCTCTTCACATTTGCATAAGCTCATTCACTCTGTACTAAAAGTGCATGGAAATGTGCCTTAGCAATAATGAGCTAGAGAGAGAATATATCTACATGTTGATCTATGGCAGATTAATATTTTTGAGGTTTTCAACAGCAAGGCTGTCAGGAATTGCAGAAGATACCAAATAGCTTATTTTACTTCCTCAAAAGAGAGTTCTATCTAGTATTTTGCTTTCAGAATTTGGATGTGAACTGGCTGTTTTCAGAGTATAGATGATTTTTATTAACTGTTAGTAAAATGTTCTGATGGCAGGAGCTGCTGACTGCTGCTATGAATACTCACTTCTGTTAGAAATTCTTTCAGCTATGTGAATATTTTGATATGCAGCTGAGAGGAAAATAGTCTATCCCAGTTGAAATACCACATTTTTCTTTTATTCTGAATATAAGTGCATGTTTACATAAGTCTCACAAGTACACTTATTACACTATTTACTGATAAGTGTTCATATCTAGAGGTGAAGCACTAGAAATCTGCATGGCTGAATACATGATTCTGCTTCCAACCACTGTGTCTTACAAACCTGCATCTGGGTCTTTAGATGGTTTCAGTGTATGAAGAATACACTGTTGGTGAAATTACGCTCTTGTATGTGAACTTGAATAAGGAAAATGAATTTGCCGTAGAATTCTTCTAATTTGTATGGGCCATAGTGCAAACTATTCTGAACAGATCACATTGATCTCAGAGCTGGAAACGAAAAACCTTATGTAGCCTAACTGTGCACACACAGAAGAATACCTCCATACAGTGCAACGGTCAACCTCCCTGACCCTAGGTGTTGCACACTAAAACATTCATATAGCCAGAAGGTACAACATACATTTCTGAGAACAGCAAGCCAAAGGGAATCTCTGGGAGTAATTCAAAGGCAGGATAATGGCGGTTCCCCAGAAGTAATCCTGCCTCAAGTGGGATAAGGCTGGACTGGGTACACAGCTGGTTTCTGGGTGACTCACCGATAAGAGACCACAGCGGCCTTGCTGGCTTTCTTCCTCCTGGATCCAGAGGCTCACACAGCCCAGCTCACCCTTGTGCCAGCATCGTCCCACTGCCTGCCACGTGACAGCACAAGGATCAGGACGGGTCACCCTAACCTATACATATCTATAATAAAATACTGCAAGAAAAAATTGAGAACTGAAAACAATAACATATAAGCACTGCAACTGCATTAACTTAAATCCCAAGACTCCTGTCTATACTTGTTTCCAGGAAGCTCTAATCTTTTGCATTTATCTAGAGTATGCAGATAAAATAAATGATACGGTTATTTTAAGAAACACCTGAAGAGTTGGAGAAATTTGGAGCAATCAGTCATCTCTGAATAATTTCCAAAAATTTGCTAATGAAAGCCCTATCATTTCAGAATTAAATTAGGAAACACACAAAAGGCATGTCAAATCCTGAATTGTCAGGAATGTAAGCTGGATGGTAATAAGAACTCTTGCAACTGACTTTATTTTAAAAGCTTTATTGTTAGCAAAAAAACCCGAAACCCTACACCAAATATCAACACAAAAACCACAACAGAAAAACCAAATCCATAATAACAAATAATTAGAATAATCTTTGTTAGAAATGGCAGCTACCAGCCCCAATGAAATGGTCATTTCCTATGATCTCCTTTATCCTGGTCACATTTACCACCATGAACAAATGGGCTCTATTTTGTCTAGATGGCTACTGAGAGATAGTCTCATTAAGCAGATGATATTCATAGGAAGGAACTGGTAAAATTGTTATCATTTTGCAGACTATACAAGGAGTGCTCAGTGCTTCTGATCCAACAGGTTTCCTAGCTCCTCATAGAAATGCCTAAAATGCAGATTCAAAGAAGACTGTCAGTGGCTGTTTTAAGGCCCCAGGTCCAGACTTTGAGGTGGTTCCACTTTTCCCCACCTTCTCGGCCTCAAATGTGGAGGCTGTCATTGGAAGGGTAAACCAGATTTCAGTAAGAGATCAAGTTGCTGCTGTAACCCACAGTGTCAGTGTATAGATGGGCTTCACATGTCAATTCATCTGTTTTCCTCAAGTAGTAAAACTGCTCCATCTGCCCAGAAACGTCTTACCATGGGACATTACTTTAGCCCTGCAGGTACTTACATCACCTCCGTTTATCCTTAATCTTTGAGATTATCATCTGCTATTAAGTGGCAATGGCCAGGTCAGCATGGATTAGGCTAACTGAGTAAAAGTTACATGGTTCTGAAGGACAGAGATGAGAGGACTGCTTGTGTCTACACTATCACCATAACCTCCTTTCTTCTTGATCTCTTGACCCAGATCCCCTGACTACCTGCTCTGACCCTGTCCTAGCTCATTGCTCAACTCCCTCCTGGGAAATTCAGCCAGCTCTCCTGAAAGGGAGGAGCTCTCAGAGGATGCTTCTCTCTGCTGCTAGTGCAAGCCTGAGAGCATGGACCTTACCAGCAGTTTTCGCTCCCTCCACTTAGGGCAGTCCTTCTTTTACTTTTGTAAGTTAAAATATTCTCTGACTACTAGATAACAGAAATGGGAATTATGATGCCATAAATGGCAGGATAATAAATCTGAATACTTTGCTAACAAATACATTTTCAAACCACTCATCTCCAGCTAGCAGAAGAGAGTCGATAGAAACTGTAGAGAAGAACAGAAATTAGGTCAGTCTGACATTTGTTGTCCTGTATTTGTGAAAATATTTTCCTGAAAACTTCAGTTATGCAACAACACATAACCAAACTTCATACACACATTAAATTATTGGCTGTCATTATCAGTAATAAGAGAGAAGACTTACAGTTGAAAAACAGCTGCTGTAGCATTCATCCATATTCTAATGACAAGAAAATAAAACTAATGAGAGATTTAGAAGAAAAATGTTATGCACAAACCTTCTCAGACACATAATTAAATACAAATTGCTAAACACAAATCAGTACACTATAAAACACAGTATTGCAGGTCAAAGACTGAAATTCTTAGCATTAACAGAATCACTTTTACAGCTTTTCTTCTGAAGCTACACATGAGATGCTATTCTTCTAAATGATATGCTTGTAAATAAAGATAAAATGAAACAGAACACTGCAAATATTTTCCCCTGATAAATATACTGTAAAAGCAGAACCACACCTCCACTGTAAATACAGAAGATGCTATTCCATGAACAACTAATATTAGGAGCAAGTGGGAAAGCAAACAAGCCAAAGGGAAAAAGAACCCCATTCATAACTGAGTTTGCTGTTTAGTGATGAGGTTTAATCTCTCAATGGAGGCAGAAAAGCAATAAAGTCACAACTAAGCTGTGTTTTGCGGTCAGGTGAAGTGAATTCCTGACAATATCTTTCAATCACTTGCAGATGCAAGTATTCCTGGAGGCCAAAACCTCCTCTAGCTGAAAGATACAGCTTCTTGACAAAGAGTAATAGCAAGCAAGCAAGACTGAGTACATTTTCTCAGAAGAAGAATGAGCTTCACAGAGGTCAGCATTTTGTCTTTGTTGCTTCCCTTTCCAGAGCCAGGAGAGCAGCTTCAAGTAAATCCAACACAGCACGCTCTGCATTAGCAGTTTTCTTCCTTCATATATCACCCTGTCTGTACTAATACCCTTTAGATACCTTTCCATTAATCTGGGGGTGGTTCATACATCTGCATTTCCCAAGAAGAAAAAACAGCATAGTCCAACTCCCCATGTAGGAAACAACCTTCCTCTCCCTGCATCAGAGGGGAGGAATTCACCTTGAGACTTGATTTCACTTCCTGTGAGATTTATTAAATCAGAGAGCAATGAAGCAAGAGATGTACCGTCTCTCTGGGGTTTGGTCTTTAAGGACAACTGATACAGGACAGTCTCTTGTTACCAGTCATACAGGTGTCACCTGAAGTAATAACTAAGAAGAAAATTAAGAAACAGAGAAAAAAGTCTTCCCTTTTTTGCCTCTCTAACTTAAAGAACTCTGAGAGTACACAGGAGATGCTATCAAAAGATCCATGCATGCATTCCTGATAGTTCTTCAAGATCATCACATTATTTGCTGTGTGCTAATAATAAAGATGGGTGTCAGGCAAAACTCCAAATGATAATATCAGCCTCCACAAACTTCTTTTGCCATGAGCAATGGTGTCCACATGATGAAAACTATGCAACCGAGCCAATATTCCTACAATAGATCTTCACATCTCTGTGGAATAATGAAGTTCACTTCACCGTCAAGATACATTCAGATCACATGGGTATATATTTCATTATCAAGACAAAAGCCAACAGCCAAGTATTCAGCAAGAAATATGTATCATATTCTTGACAAATAGTGTAAGTAATGAAAAGCTCCTGTTTCAGATAAAGGAATATAGTTAAGAACATTATTCTTCTTGCATGAAAGATTTTCAGTTCAGTTTTCCAGCTACAGAGCTTTATCAATGAAGCACAGCTAATTCGTACTCTAGGTAGAGAGTAATGTAAGATCTTTTAAATATATTTTCTAAAAAGAAGTCAGCATGCAATCTATTGGAGTAAGTAGCAAAATAGAAAGATAATCCATTTTCAGGAAGTGTATGGCCTGGCTGTTGACGTAAATAATCTTCTGAAATATCAATTCTTGCAAAAAGGTGTTTGTTTAGAAATTGATACATTAGAGAGGCTTTCCTCAGACACAAAACTGTTCCAGCTGGACCTGTCTCCTACAGCCTCAGTGCAATTAGACATCCTGCATTCGTGCCAGCCTAGTTAGGTGCTGAAAAGACCTTATTTTAAAAAGCATTATTTTTAATTTTAAGAATTAAAATACTGACTTATTATATTATATACCTAAAATATCCAATACAATATTTTCAGGGCTACCATGCAGGAAGCTACATTTTAAAAAATCCTTTGAAATGTCATTTCATACATGCCCCTAATGTTAACTTTGAATATATTTATATTCTTGCTCGAATTACTTTCCAGTACTATAACGCATAATCTGTAAAATAATTTTTTTAAAAGTTAAATATTTGCTCTTAATGTAAGCCTCACAAACTATCTTTATCACAAAAGGTTTAACTACTATGTTTTGTTTCCCTCTTAGGAAACAAACACATAAATGAAGTACTTCAGTGGATTAAGAATGCTCATTCCTACATCTCACTTACTAAACTAAGCCACTTGATGGGGCTGAAGAGTTCAACAAATCACTAAGTGCTATTTTTCGTTCATGGAAATGCAGTTTGCATAGCAAAACAAATATTTCTGTCAAAATAAACCACCATCGCTGAAGTTTTATATAGCACTCCTTAAGATAGTACGAGCTGATGAATCAAACTCATAAACTTCAGTAAATAAACAAAGGGGAGACAGTGCTACAACTTTCTGAAAAAAATTACCCCAGTCTTCATGGAGACAATTAATCGCTATCTCTTTTTTAATGACCTTTTTCATGTCAGAAAACTGGTACCATGTCCTTTCTTTCAGTCCTCCCTGTCCTACATTAAATGACTGAAGTACAGCCGGAGTCTCCAAAAGACTACTGCATGGTTCCCAGGTATGGTGACCAAATCTAGACGTTTATGATGTTGACATGTTGCACAATGAAAATTGAACTTTGCTGTTTATTTAATATAACTCTGTCATCCTTTCCTGCCACAGTGCTGACTAACTAGTTATTTGCATTTATGTTTAAAATCTCCCCTCAGCTGTGGCACTCGATGCTTTTTGTTGCAGAATCTCATGTTATTTTCTTTTAATTATTTCTTCAATTTGCCAGGACCAACTTGACTTTGACCCTGTCTTCCCAATGACTTGTAACCCCCTGCCAATGTCAGCTTGCTTAGTTTTTAAAAATTTACTACCTATTTATTGTTCAGATAATAAATGAAGACACTGAACAGAACTAGGAGACAGTTGCCTTAGTGACCTGCATCAGTATTTGAGACAATCTCACAGTTTAACACCAAACCATTCACAGCTACTCTTTAACAGCAGTTTCTTCTCAGCTAGTTGTGTAGTCATCTGATGAAAATTAAAGATGTATCCACACTCTTATCAACTTTATAAGAAAGCAACACTGACAACATCAAAAGCCTTGGAAGGAAGATTGAGTTTACTGCCTCCTCATTATTCTAAGTAGCAGAGTTCCTAATACTGCTTAACACATTTAATTTACTCCCCACTCACTCCTCTAATCCTCCACCCTTATAGCTTGCAGATGTGTGGGCTCCTCCCCATGAAATAGCTTTGTCCTTCTCAAACCTGGTGGCAGGTTGTTGCTCATGTTCTCCTTGTGTCTCATGGCACCACAACCTCTGTCAAAGGAGGAAAAGTTCTATGACAGGCTCAGTTTCTGACAGGCTCATATTAATTATTTTATTAACGTTTAGATAACTGCAACTAGATTACTCCATATTTTTTCTAATTTTGATCCATGCTCAGAGAACCTTATTCACTTCTTTCTGATTAGGACATTTATAATAGCCTCAAAACACAGATTAAGTATTCCATAATATCTACTAGCATCCTTTTCTTTTCCCTTTTTCCCTCAGAGCCATTCAATAAACTTGCCTCTTGCCTGTCTCAAAATTTCATAACAAGTATACATAATATTGTATACCACACAAATCCTCCTCCTCCTCACTCTCTAGATCAGATTTACAAATCACTGTGGAAATCCCTGTGTCTGCCATATCTGATAAGAGCATTCCTGGGAACATTTTGAATTTTAGGCTGCTTCTGAGACCCAGAACAGCATGCCCGTCTCTTTCAGTTATGCTGAACCCAGCAGTATAATTTGCACCCACATTGATGCCCCAAATCTGCTGGTTTCTGAGTGCTTGAAATCAGAATCCCTCCAGTTACAAAAGAGCCTGGGGAAGCCACAACCAGCACAACCTCCATCTGAAACGACTTTTCCCTGGCTCACTTCTGCTTCTTGTTGTTATTATCAGAGATCCTACCTTCAGGACAGGAAACTGTATCTGCAAGGTGCAGACTGATGATATCCAGTATTCTTGGACATGCTTGGAGGACACCAGCTGGAATGTCCCTGGGCCAACTGAGACATCACTCCTCCAGGTAACTAATACAGACAGATGGCTAATTTGGCTTTAGGCCTGTCCTCCATGATGTTCAATCAGTAATCAAGCTTACTTCTGAAAATGATAAAACATATCAGTTCTAACAAAATGTTTCATTTTATACCAGCATTTCTGATTCTTATTTATTTTCCAAAACATTGACATTTGCATTCAGAAATCTCAAATTCAAAACATTTTCCTTGTTGAAATAATCTTCTTATTAGGCTTATAAAATACTTGCATGCATTTTTCTCTATCATTGTCACTCAAAATTATTTCATTAATAATATTTTGAAATTTATCTTCATGGATCAGAAGTTCCATATTCTGAGCTATATTTGTTATGATCAGTCAACTGAGTCACCTGGTACAATACTGCTCTCTTTCCTTGCTTCAGTGTAAATATACAGCTGCCCATTTGCCTTACAGTGAGGCCTGTACACAGAAGACTGAAATATAATTTCCATCCATTTCTGAGATAAAAAAGCTATGTATGCATCAACTGAAGAAAAACTGAAAGCGATTGTAGCTGACATTAAATATTGGTAGAATTTCTTTTTGTGTTATTTCCTTAAATTTATACACAGCAGCTAAATATCCAAAAAGTTTTTAGGGAATGATTGATGTTTTATTTTATTTCTACCAAAGAGTTAATTAAACTAGTTAATTTAAATTAGTTAAATTATAAAGTAATTTACCAGCAGGAGAAAATTGAGGAAGAAGGCCTAAGATGTGGCAGCAAAATTTGGCCTCAATAGTCCTCTGTGGAAACTTCTGTTTGACTCTAACACTTCAGCACCATAGTGTATCAATAGTTTATAGATAATTGGATGGTTGACAAACTGAAATGCACATAGCTGCAAAAAGTATATGCCTACCAGTGACATCCAGCGATAAGAAGAAGCACAGCTCTTTAAGTCCTATATTCCTCTGAGAAAGTGATTTCTTTCCTCAAGACCCTCAGTGTAATATTAGTTCAAAATATCAAAATGACCCAAAACCAGAATGTCTAATTCATTTGTTGAAGCGGGAAAGAGATATTTGCGATAATTACACTGAATTTTGCTCTGTTCCTAGCTTTACCACATGCCTCTCTAGTAAGTCACTTGTTCTGTGCTTCATCCATTAAATTCAATATTAATATCTTTCTACTTCAGGGGGATGCTTTGACAAAAGCTTTAAAGAAAAATCTTTAAAAGCTTCTAGTGAAAGGTCAAAGAAACAAAAATTTCTTTAGGTGTTCATGGAATTGACAAAATAATTTTCTCATTTAATTTCTTAAAACTTTGTTTCAATCCCAAGAAGAATGTGTATATTGTCTTTCAGAGACTTTCAAGAGTTCATTTTAGCCAGCAGTCATCTGATACAAATATCCATCTTCCAAGGAGAAAACCAAAGTGGGTTAATTTGGCACTGACCGAGGGACCAGCGGCAAAGCCCACTTCTCCATATACATCAGTCATAGCGGAGGTCATATATTCTGCATACCTGGTAGTACATTTTGCCATAAATTAGAGATGCATGATGATTTCCAAGAAGAACAATGCTTTTTAAGCTAAACCAGCCTATTCATATTGAAAGGAAATACCCTTATACTCATATTAAGGAATACCCTTAATGTAAATATTAAAGCACCTAGATACCTAATCAAAAGCTTATCAAACTCCCAATCTTGAAATGTCATTCCTCTTTTTAGCAAAACATAGCTCCAGCAATAAAAGTAGCAGATCAAACACTAGCTAAATATTGTCACTATTATTCTGAGGAGAGCTAAATTAATTTCAATTTCCAAAAAAGGTGAGACATGGACTCTAAAACATTTAACACTTGGAGAAAAGGACTGTCCTTCTGCTTCTCTTAACAGTGAGATAGATGTAGAATAGATCACAAGTTTTATCTGTTTTTATGTATCTTGAGTGGTAACTTTTGCCCTGTTTTACACAACAGGAATTTTGTTGCTAACTTGACTAAGACCAAGATATCTTTTCCAGAGTTTTGCAGCCCTGCCTTGCAGGTTCTTTTGTACTATACTTGGTATTTTAAACTGCTATTCAAGTATTCACAAAGCAATGAATATATAATTGGGACATTTCTTTTTTCCTGTTTTTAACCATTGCTTAGCTAATTATGCTCCAGAGACACTATCTGACTTAGCAGCAGCAATGCTGAATAATTCAGAAATAAGGAATATCAAATGTGCAGAAAAGAAAGCTGTCATGAAAATCCCCAGGGGTCTGTTTTAGCTAACAAATCTGACAGCACATTGGTTAACAGCCCAGCCCCTGCCACTGCGATGAGCTACCTATTGTTATCACCTACAGATTTTTTGAGTCCCAACAAGAGAATCTCCAAAACAGTACATTCTTCAGACTGAAATACTTAACTTTGAAAAATGGATTAAGGATGCCAAAGTTTACTTTCTCTATTACTATCATATATCTGGAAGGAAGTATATGCTGTTAACATTACTCTTACAGGGACAGGAACCAGAGAAAGACAGAAAAAAGCTCAAAAAGGCAGAATTCTCCAAAGTAAATATTAACAGGCTCTGATCTTATGGCTAACACCAGGTTTATTTGAACAGATAAAAAATACGCAAGACTCCAGAAGTCTCAAGGTGTATTTTGTATATCAAGATTCTAGTCAACTCTGTCATACTTCCAGCTGGCAAAATTTACTTACTAAAATCTTGCTCACTGGTACTATATACTCATCTGCAGTTTTCAGAAATTTCAGAATTATTAACTGCAATAATTCTTCCCTTAAAATGTATTGTTTTTTCCATGTTATTACACATGCAAAACACAGTAAGAAAATTAAACCACAAAAAGAAAATTAATGCGTTTACTTGAGCTTTTAAATAAAACAGCATCTGTGTAAATGTAAAGGGATGCTACCAAAGAGTTTAGAGTCAAAATAGCTTTTAACTTACATTCACATGGATTGTCACCCCTGTAACCAAGTATTAGTTTAAATGTAAAGATACTAAATATTAGTTATATCATGAAGGATCAAGTAACTGAGAACACTTCTCCCAGTGTACAGGACCTATCCAAAATACTTCTCACTTCTGCCTTCAGCTTTAGAAGAACTACTCGCAGTGCCATGCTATCACTATCAACAATCTTGTTGCACATAAGAAAGTAAACAAGAAGCTATGTTAATTTCAGGCTTCATTAGAAATGGAAGTGAAAAAGCATCGACACTTACTGAATGAAAATGGACTCAAGTATTGGAAAGGAAATATCAAAGTTCTCAGGGAATCTTTCCAATACATCTCATCTCGCTGCTCTCCTGTGTCCGTTACCTCATCAGAACAAGACTGGATCATTTGACCTTTTGCAAGAAGAGCTGTTCCAAATATCTGAGATGCACAAGGTCAGATAGTTCAGGATTGAATGAAACAAGTATCAGATAAGCTTTGGAAAGGGCAAACACAACTTTATGATCTATTAGTAGAGATCTTTCCAGCAGATACAGATCAATAGCACTGCTGATGATTGCATGCAGTATGATGCTGCATACAAATCTGGCCTGCTATTTTCAATGAAGGAGAAATGAAACTACACTGAGAGCTGTGCCAGAACAATCAGAGGAATTACACGTCTGGTATTTTATGAGAAGTGGCTGAAGAAGCCCATTGAAGTGAAGACCAAAACAGAATGTGATTTCTCTTTAGCAACAGGCCAGGAGTTATCTGACAGATCAAATATTTTTAAACAACCTGGTTGCTTAAGTGTGTTCAATTCATTTCCAGAAAGACGAGCATTTTCAGATATCAGAGTTATCATCTCTGCTGCTGTCAAGTTGCAGGAAGCCCTCTAGTCCTGCTAATGTTGTGGCTTTATGGCTTTATGAATTCCACGTCTTTCTGCTGCAATTCTGCTGTTGGGGTATTTTGGATTCTCTATTAAGACGAGAATGTCACAACATGCAGAAATTTATGAATTAATTTTAAAAAGTTTTATAATTAACTATCTCCATCTGAGTCAAATGAAACCATTCAAAAATTAGCTATCTTGAGAACTACAGCAATTGACTCACTAGGTAATTAATATTTCTGCTGGTACTTGTTTACACATACAGAGCAAAGTGCCTTTCAAGCTTCTTTCAGTTCCCATCCATATTTCTGGAAAATTTCTTTTCCAGTTGGGCAGTAGCTGTTTTTCCACTCAGGGCATGCTCCCATTTTGAGTTATTTCTGTAGCTATTTGAAAAAATTGCTCAAAGCAAAAAAGAATTTAGAAGAAATCGACTTCATTTAACATCTGAATTCTAGCACTATTTAACATTAACATCTGTAGAAAAAGATACTAAACTCTAAGTGCAGATGCACTTGATGGGGCATTTGATCTAAACTAAGTCTCTGTAAAACTAAAAGTGCATGTATGGGAGAGTTACTATTACACAGCCAAAGCATCAGATTTCTTGTTTCACCATACACTGTACTGTATTTACTCTTTATGTGACTACTTGGGCGATTGTGTACTTCATATTCCTCACAGTAGTTATAATTTTACCAATGTATCTTTAGTAGGAAGCTTTCTGAAGCCAGAAACTTGCTTATTAAGCAGAAATTACGTAGAAATGCCAGTGAAAAGATCTTAGGGTGCAGGTAGAGAGGACGTAACACCAGCTCTCACAGGTGAATGCCTCATCATAAAGAACAAGAAAGCAAAATCCTTGGAGAAAATTAAGGTATGAAAGAGCACCCCATGTCATAATTTTGGGTCTATTTATTCTGTTCTCCACTTCTCCCTGGGTAAATGAGGAAGAGGCTGTAGTGTCTATATAACAACCAAAACATGACAAATTCCATCTCAGAAGATGATATCCTGACTTGTGAGGAAGGGCCAAGAGCTATGACAAAATAAGTTCCAGGATAGCATTTGTCCTTTTCATAGCTGTTATCACACTGGAGAGTCATTGTTGTCTATGATCATCAGCTTATACAAACAGCGTTTCTCTTCCTCTACTGCTACCAATGGATGAAACCTATTCTGAAAGAAATTCTCATTATCAGTTCACTTTTACTTCAAACATTTTGTTACCAAATTTCAGCCTTTTCTCTTTGCTAAACTCTAAACTGCTATTGGGATTTTTTTCTTCCTTTTTTTTTCTTTTTTTTTTTTTTCCCTTCCTGCTCAGTGCCAACACTGATAATCACCCTCGGGGTCTGCTGTCTGAGTTCTTTGCTACAACAGATTTTTCTGTTACTTTTTTAAAGACTCATTTCTCTAGTGACATCATTCTTGTTATGTTAT
Organism: Mesitornis unicolor; assembly: GCF_000695765.1. Taxonomy (NCBI): domain Eukaryota; kingdom Metazoa; phylum Chordata; class Aves; order Mesitornithiformes; family Mesitornithidae; genus Mesitornis; species Mesitornis unicolor. The sequence goes on from NW_010159382.1 coordinate 15,052, forward strand.
TGAGTTACATAGCAATAACTTTCTACAGGTCTACTGTGTACTTGGCTCTTGGATGTGCTCATGCATTCCCATAGAAACTATCTGTTGGTGGGTTTAAATATTTTTTTAATTTAAAAATCTTGTCATATTTTTTATATTAAGACCTAGGCTAATATGCAAAGGTCAAAAAGTTTGAAGGCAGTGGCTTCATTATATATGGGAAAAAACAACTTTGAACAAACTTCCTCTGAAAATTGTGGCTGTAATTTACTTTAATATCATAAGAAAAGCTTTTACAGGCAAAACACTACTTGGATTTCATTAAACTAACATTTGGATGGGACTTTGCCCCATCAGCCAGTAGGTGGAGATGTAAGTCCAGCAATTACTGCTGAAAACAGCTATTTGCAGGCCTTGATACAACCGAAGGTTTGTATAATACAATTTAACCAAGGTTAGATTTCTTAATAAGCATTAGATGAGACAGATGAAATCTGTCTGCAGTTAAGGCCCATCTATCAGCCTTTCTTGCCACAGACATTCTTACATACTACGGTCATCTGTGCCCGTGGAGCTTAGGAAACTTTTATATTCAACAAACTATTACTGAAAGTAAAAAGGCAGAAAGTTAAATAGGTGATCAAACCCCATATTTTCTAATAGTAGACCGTATGTTGTCAATTATCTTAAAAAAGCTTGATCAGTATTCTGTTGTAGAACATTAAAAAAAAAGCAGTATAAAAAATGTATAGTCTCCGTTATCCCAAAAGTTTTGAATCCTTTCATGCCTACAGAAATAAGCGTGTTATTACCTTCCAGTAGATATATGAATGTTCTTAAAGTATTACCACTTCCATTGAGACAGTCACATCACTCTGTTTTAGTATTAAAAATTTATGAATCTATTAAATTATCATTATAGGAACTCACGCTGGAAATTGGTTGCAATAGCAATAATATCTTGTCATTTATGACAAACACAATCATGTCTCAACATCACTTGGCTATAGAATAATAATAATAACCCTATTTAGCAGAAATGGAAATGTAAACAATTACAGTAGTGTAAGATAAAGTGTAAAAATTAAGGCAATACAGTTGGACATTTATAATAATGTGTTTGTTTTGGTTATACTGCTTGACTTGAGGTCAAATGAGAACACCCCTGAAATAACAGGACCCTTATTAGCTATATCAACTAACTATACACATTGTAACTACAGCTAACAAAGGACTGTTCTTCTCTGAATGCCCTTTGAACAAGTCAGGAACAAAGATTGTGCTTCAAACAGTTTTGCTGTTTAAACTGTCATTCTGTCAAAAAGCATCACTACAAAATGGGCTAGGCATTAAAACTGACTGCAAGGCAGCGAGCTAGGGACTTGAAATATTTCCTGTGGGCTGAGAACTTAAAAAGTTTTCTATCCTTTGGTGCCTTCTTGAAGTATCTTTGAAACCACTACCCTGAGGTCCCCAGACAGCGGTCTGAACACACTGCTCCAAACTACTTTCTTCCATGCTATTTACCTTTTCCTTGGGTACTCCGAGAGGTCCTTTGCATGTTCACAATGCTTTGAAAGGGAAAATATTCTTACTGTTCTCCCACTGTGCTCCTAGCTTATCACCATATCTTCCACTCCTAATGCACTGCACATCCACGGGTCATTTGTACTCAGGGGAAAACAGAGTGTTTATTTGCCCTAGCACAGAAAAAGCCAGGGAAGTTCTGCAGAATCAGCTAAACTTTCTGCTGGAGAATGTATGAGAGACAGCGGGTCTCCTCTCTCCTTCTAGGCACCTCATTCTCTGTAGGGGGCAAATGGACTTGTGTAATTTAAAGCCTGCAGTGTCTCTCCAGCCATGAAAATAACATTGACACACCAACTTGACAAAAGAACACATCAGAGAGGTTGATTTTCAAAATAAATAACTTGAAGGGATAGATAGAAGCAGTTTTTCCACAAATAAGTATTTTTAAAAATGAGCAAAGCTCATATATGAATCTTTTTCCCTAATAAAGTCTTGGCAGTTTATGGAACAAAAAATGTTACCTGTTTTGAGCCTCATTTGTTCCTGGTCTCTCAAAAGATATGCATAACATTTATAAATAAACTAACACAGCAAAATTTGGTGTATTTATCAACATTTTTACCTCACAGGTTGCTGGCGGCATTTGCCTTTGCCTCTTGAGAAAACTTATCTTGCAGAAAGAATAACTGTATTTTGGTTACTTACATGAAAAGAAAACAGATGCTAGTATGTCTGGGAATAACACAGAATGTGACCTTGCTTGTCTTATTTCTAAGGTCCTTACCTATACTGAACTCTCCTAATATTTTAAACAAAATTTGTGCTTTCTTTTTCTCACTCAAGTCTCAGATAAAAGGTCTGATTTGCAGATAATTGCCAGGGTTAACAACTGCAGAAATGTGGATGAGACATAATGACTGTCAGAGACATTAAAAACCAACTGATAGCCATTATTAAAAAGCTATCACATATAACCCAACATCAAAATAGAAACCGTCTTGAAAGAGGATCTGCAAACACTGTCCTGCATCCAGTTCAGTTCAGCGTTGCAATAAATACCTGCATGGTGCAATTTAGCAACCCTGCTCCATGGACCTTTAAACAGGGCTTTGTGTACAACTGTACCATGAGGTCCTAGATCCTGGTCTTGGGTCTGAAAAGGGACCTGAAGAGCCAGCTGCCATTCTGCTGTAAATCTGATGCCATCTAAAGCATGGGGAAGAAGTAATGTATACCATTTTTAAAAGGTTTGCTTGGCAGGCAGCAAGGCTGACAAATTTTCTGGGGCCACAGAAGTAGTACATGCTGCATTTTTGGCTGAGAAAATGGAAGAACCACTGGATGTATTGTTGGAAAGCCAGAGACTATGCATATCTTGATTTCTGGCATGGACCAAACAGACATTCTGTCAGTCGGGATTTAGAACAGAGTTTGTCATTTGCATGAACCTCAAATAGAGCTCAAATAACATTGCAATAGACTGTAAAAATTGGAGGGTTATTCAGAATTTAAAAATCTTAGCAAATTGGAGAAGTGAAGTAAACAAAGGCAAAAAAGATAAAATTCAAAAAGTTCAGTCACAAAGTATCACACTGATCTAGGGCTAATGAAGACAGATCTCCTTTTTGGACTTGGCAATTTGAATAGATATGAAGACAAATGCCTTGCCTTCAAACATGTAATATTTGAATTACAAGAGGAAGATGATGAACACTTGGCTAGCTACCAATTCTGCAAAAAATTATGTGGAGTTTATACCACAGCATAAGCCTGGCATGAATCAGCAACGTCAAGGAAATATATACAGGAACATAACCTCTGAGACAGGAAAAGTCACCTGCCTATTCTACTAGGCAATGATAAGGCTTTGCCTGGTGCAGTATCTCCTCTCAGTATGGAAAAAACCCAGAGGACAGCAAAGATAATAATCAGAGATCTAGAAAGCATGACTTATTAAGAGAGACTGAAAAAGAGTAAGATAATTTATCTGAAAATGAACAATGAACTGATATGACATGAGTCCTCAAGTACTTAAAAGGTCTTTTCCCAGTGTACATGAAAAAATATAAAGGGGTTAAAGCTGTGGCAAGAAAGTTTCTGATTAGTCATTGTAAGAATAACACTGAAACACTGGCTGTATATAAATGTCTTCCCTGCCCTTTTCCCATGCTTCCAGCATTGGCAGCTTAATTTCTTCAGAGTGGAAGACAGAAAACGCTCTTCACCTCAGGGCTAAGGGTTTCCTATGCCAAGATAGCTGGACAGTCAGAATTATTCTGTGTAGACAAAAGATCAGAGGGTTTACATTGGCAGGTGAAGATGCTTCTATGCCACACCTAGTTGGTTGCTGCCTTCAAGGAAAGAACTATAGGCACTGAGGGGGAAAGGAAGAAAAGCATCGTGATACTGTAGAGTATTTGGCAGACCCTGTAGGCTAAGGGGGAAAGGACAGACACCAGATAGATGTCCCAACCCCAACTGCTCATACTGGGCAGATTCTGAAGAGTATTCATAAACTTGAGGACGAGCACATATGGAACTTACATCAGTGGAAGCTGTTTGGCACACTAAGGGGTTAGACAAAATTAGTCATTGGGTTTAGTCTTTGTTCTCTCTTCTGTTGGAGGTAACTTTAGCACAGATATGGGCTTAAGATAGCAATAGGTAATTCTTTTAAAAAACCACAGCAAAAACTAAATAAACAGAAATGGAAGTCAATGCAGATATAAATCCCAACTTTATCCTGGTAAATACTATAAAATGTAAGGGAAGGGTGTTGTTTTTCTGTTTCTTGGTACCAATAGATATTACCAGATTCTGCATGAAAGTTTTAGAGAAAATGGCTTGAAAATATAAAATTAAAAATAGAAATAATTATTTTTAAAGTGTGTTTTTTTTTTCTTCATGGAAAATTGTTCAGTCATAATTTTGTAATTTTGAAAGCCAAGTCATCTGTATCAATACCACGTTGACAGTGATCCATAGCTCACCTGTAATCATTGAGCAACATATCTCTGTCTTCTTCTTGGCCACCATCACAGTCTTTTAACATAAATAAATACTAAATTCAGTCCAGAATCGACTTAGTTTTCTAATTACTAGTAGTTTTGGTGAATCCAGCATACAGAGTGTCACGCTCTAAAGCTAATAATTGTGTGAAGCAGGCCAACAGCTCTAGAAACATTACATTCAAAATGTTTATGTTTTTATGCTAACCATGAAGCTATAAGTATGAAAGAAAATTGGAAATAGAAGTTTCCACAGAAGCAGAAAAAGCATAGCTACTTCAGCACTGCAGCATGAAGACATTATGAACAAAATTCGCCCCCTTTTGTCTTGGGAGGCATTGTCACGTCCTGCGTCCTGCAACTAAAGTTCTGTAAATCCCCTCTGGCTAAATTAAGGTGAACTGACACCAACTGATCAATTAAACATTTTAATGTAAAGAATTTGAACTTGAAAAATGCAAAAGCGGTTGGCAATGTGGGTTCTTAGTGGAAACCTTTTCTAAGAAGGAAGGAAAGAAAAGAGTGATAGGAAAGAGATAAGGAAAGATTATCGCCACCCTTGGATCTCACTATGATTCCTCGATGACAATGATGAACAGGGCAACCCTATGATGATGCCTCCCTGAGTCACCTTTTATACAGTCTAGTTCCTCAAGGACTTATGTAACTCTTGGTCTGCTGCACAGGTGCAATGGTGGGGGGGGTTGGTCATGATCCCCTTCCCCAAATTAATTCTGTATGACCTCTGGCTGTATATGGTGAGTTGCCTGACAACACAGAACTGCACATTCCTGGGCAGATACTCTACTTCCAACACTTAATTCTTAAGCTTTTCTTCTCAGTGCTGAGTAGAACCTGACTTCTGTTTTGCAGAAACTTGCCTTGCTACAACATCTGAGACATGAAGTCTTTCAGACTCTGACAGGCATGACCCACTAGCAACATTCAAGTGAAAAGTTTTGTATCAAACCTGAATCTGCTCAATTCAACAAGTACTTAGGACTCAATTAATTGTTAGAGTGATTCTTGTGAAGTTATAAAAATTATACCAGCAGTAGTAGCTTTTTATCTTTGAAGACATTTTTGTTCTTTTTTTTTTTTCTAATTCTGACAGGTTACACTGTAGAGTTCTCTATTCTGACCTGGCATTCAGAGAAAATGTACTGGTTGTACAGAAACTATACAATGAAATTCAACCAAAAGCAGGAGAAAATGACTGAATATTCATATATTCACTCATAAATGGTGTGTTAGTGTCAGCATCTTTCACTGAAAAAATTCTGAGATTTTCATGGGGCCACAGGTGGACAGCAGTGTGTAAAAGCTATTGTTATCTCCACTATTGTTATCTTCACTAACAGTCTTCTACAGACCATAGCTTGTCAAAACAATAAATCAAGACCTCAAAACTACACAAACTTGCACTGGTTGGAGACTGTTTCTCTGTAGAATAATGCCTTTGCATCAAACATTCCTATAGCACAGTTCAGAACAGTAGATTATACGCAAGCTTGAAAAAACCAGATGATTGTTTCTGGTTGTGAGAGGTTTTATGAATATGTTTATAGGCAGAAATCAGCCATAGAAGACACAGACTATAAAGCACTGGGAGTTATAGAACAGAAATCATTGTCCAAAGTGCTTTCTAAATTTTAGAAAATTACAATAAAAATTGCAAAAGTACTTGTCAGATTTGAAACGCAGTCTTAGCAAAGACTTTCTTTGCATCAACATATTGTTAAAAGTATATATAAATACTGAAAGTAAGGAGCTGCAGAAAAAGAGAGTATTTCTGGGAGTATGTCATATTCAAATAAAAGAGCAGGCTGACAACAGCTTGCATAATAATAATAATCATAATTACTATTTTATTTTCATTATATTTATTTTATATCAACAAATACTTTTAATGTATTTTATAATATCTCTATTATAATTGTAATTATGATGATGTTACTGTTATTATTATTATATGCAAATAATAGGAAAGTGCCAGATCATCTTCCAATCTAATGCACAATTGGCTACATTAAGGTCGTATGTTACATCCAAGGTTAAGAGTCTGTAATGCAAGGGAAGAGAAAAAAAAAGCACTGATCACCTAATTTCAACCCTTGAGTACATCCAAAATTTCACCAAAAAGTACATGGTTAAACCATGTATGTCCCCTATTACTGTGATACTTCAGTCCTATAACCTTTGCCACACTGATACCCAAAGTAGCTTTGAGATGGTGGAGTGATTCTATTCCTGGTTTATAGACAGGAAACTTAGTACAAGAACTAAAATGTCTCACCAGAGGTTACAAAGTTGCTGCTACTTTCTCAGCCAGCCCAGTATTTGCCAAACTATTGTTCTGGTCCATGATTCTCTAGCTTTGTCTCCCTTCAGGGAGATCTGGAGAGGAAAGCTCTGCACCAGAAGGCAAACAGGCTGTCACAGAAAGGAGTCCTCAGAGAGCACAGAGTATTCATACACTAAAAAATGAATAACATTTCCAGATAGGTGCTAGAAGTTTTGGTACCCAGCAAGTAGCACAACACTTCTCTCATTGCTTAGGATTTCCATCTTGAGTTGGAGTTCAATAGCCATGCTGCTAGGTCTCACCTGCACCTTTCCTTTCCTCCTGTATCATAAAGTTACACCACCATAAAACTGCTCCAAGGAGTTGTGCAGCCCTTTCCTGCCCTAATTGATCTGTGCTATATTAATCCTCTTGATTAGTTTGTGGTTCTTCCAAATATTTTTTTGAGTTGAATTATTGATGTTTTCTTGTCTGGTTGAAAAAATGTTGCTGCTGACATGAATGGACACTGATGCCTGTTTTCATACTGGCCATGCGATAACATGAATTGATGTAATATAAGTGCTGCCAGGAAATAAAGAGCAGTCATACCCAGCAGGCTTGAGCATATCAAACCTCTGCTTTAAATTTCCACAGAGCTTTTAGCCCAGACAGGCTATTAAATCATATAAACTGACATGCTGTATATCACAGTCCATTATAGTAACAAGGTTACCCTATTAGTTTAAGTGGCAATCGCTTGGGTTAGACAAGCTCCTCCAGAGACTAGAGTTTGTGCATCACAGAAGGAAATAGCCATGCAAAGGTATGATCTTATGTCCCAAACTCATATGTCCCATAAGGGCATGTTCCCAAACCTCTGCCATGACAGAGAAACAAACCAGTGAGAGATAATAAGCCAAGGTGATCTTTGCCACAAAGGAGGTAAACATCTCTGGTGCTCTGTGCTTATACTAGAACAAAATTTCCCAAGCCATCTCAAATTCTGCTGAATGATCATTGACCCTGAGATCAAGACAGTAAGCGTCATCATGACATGATGATGATTTCATGATTGTATGACAATTTCCCACAACAAAACAGAACAACAATTTGCTGTGTCATTTACACAACCCTGAACACATCAGAAGAAAATAGCATGAAGCCTCCTTCAAAACATATTGGGGTAATTGTACATGAATTGCAACAGAAAAATCACTACAGGGAACTGTGATGAGCTGCAAGTGCGACAGATCAGTAGCACACTATGTTAAACTTCTGTTGTTTCCGTGGCACATGAAAAAGGGAAATCAACAAGCAGTTCACAGATTGAGTCTTTGGATGAAAATGCAGCATTATTAGAGGTGAAGTCCAATTTCCATGGCTCTAAAGAGTCAGTGTATCCTGAAAAACAGCAACACAGATTTTCCAGAAAAACAGCTAATCATAAAGGCTACCTGAGATCCATTTATGGAATAGTTGTTAAACTTTCCTTAACACTACAATGAGCATAGAGCAATACCCAATAATTCACACAGGAGGTTTGATTGAAAATGCATTTTATATGGCTATAGTTTGGTTCAGTGGGGAACTTGGCATGGTCAGTGAAAAACTACATGCCAACAAAAATGATAGATTTTGTAGATGAATGCAGCCTGAACCAAATGAAGTTATAAATTTGTCATGTGACTCACAGGTTGGTGCCAGTACATCATCTGTACCTGCAATTGACACTGAAAAGGCTGGAAGCTTCTTAGAGTGCTATACAGTCCTAAAGCCATAAACATCAAGCCAAATCTTGGTGTAAAGCTATTCCTTGTGAACAACTGCAGAGGGCCTGATGACGAGTGTGGGTGTACATCAGGAAAAGCTGAGATTTGGTATGAAGCTCCAAGTTCTGTCACAGCGAAGGGTGGAGCTGCTGCCTGAGCAGCACCGCAGGTGTATGAACAATAAAACATGCCCACATTCACTCTGCAAATGTGCGAGAATGTTTAGATTCTTCACAAGAGGTATTTTGAAGACTGCATACAGATAGTGTCCAACAGGACAGTGCCTGTCAAACACTGGTCATTGTGCAATTAAAAAAAAAAGGGGGGGGTGGGGTGAGAATTAACTCCAGAGACACTAGCTCAGCTGCCACTGGAGCTCAGTAAAGCTCTGTGCTACTGTCACACCAAAAGCCCACCTGACACTTAGTTTGTTGTGTCAACAACACACACTCTGCTGATGTCTGCTGCAGAAGTATTTTGATCCTGTGCAGATGGAAAGCAAATGTATCATTTGGATAATGCGATGACTGCTCTTAGGTTTTCCGTAGTTTGATCTGGTTTTATGGACATTATTTCTTAGGCTGATGTGACCTTTTCTGCTTAACACACATACTGAGCTGGCATTTTAAGTGAGGGGAAAAAAACTCATCAGCACAATTTTTCGATCACGTACCCATTTGCTGGCGTTTTACTAAAAAAGCTGGCAATTTTCCAGATCATTAAGGATCAGCTCAGATCTGATGTTGTCGGCAAGAAATAAAGCCAATAGCAAAATATTTAACCTAAATAAAAAAGAAAATCCCTAACGTTTATAAAATAGTGACATAATAATTATGGTGCTGGCTGAAGCCATTTCCAGTTTTAGTGTATATGCGCCTAATGGAAAACTGTTCTGTCTCTTCAATTCTACAGAAGCTGTCTTGGTCCATTAAATTACTGATATGTAAAATGGTTCGTAACATTTACCGCACTTGTTGTAAGCAAGGTATTAAAAGCTTGAGGAGTCAAAAGAGAAGGCCCTAGGAGAAAAGCAGTACTGACTTTGAACTAGAAAATAATTCCTCACCTAAGCAAAATTTATACTGATTATATAAAACACTTTTATACCCTCTACATTCTAGGCAGAGGGTACTTTTGACATTGTCCTGGCTCAGTCAGACTTCATGCATGCTGCCATGCATGGGTACTGACATGGTGGTCCCATGTGCAATGCTGCTTTTCTGTCTGCATTGCTTGAATGTGGATCCTGTGATAGGGAAAACAAAGGAAGACTCTCACTGATTTGTGTAAGAACTGGGAAGCCTTTCCACCTTTCTGGAGAGACAACTACTCAGATTACAAGAGATTTATATGTTGCCTTGTCCTATATGCTGTTCCTTGCAAAATCATTTATCTGTGTCTTACAAATGCAGGCAAAGCAAGGTGGGTATCAACTGCTACCATGCTGATTTTAACAACAGTTCTTGGAAAACCGGCACATCTGTTAGGTACTGCACGAAGTCTCTGTTCTAGAAAGTTTCCTGTGAGTACCTCCTCTTCAGGCCTCTCATCCCTTTGGGAGATGCATACTACAAACTGCAAATGTGTGAAATGGCTGATAAGCAACCTTGTAGCTACACTAGCAAGATACAAGGCTTACTTATACACAAACTTAGAATGCTGCCCAGTAGACCAGGCAGACTTGCAGAAGAGCAATAGAGGCTCTAGCAACTCCAGAGTATTACGTGATTGCACTAGCTGCATTTATATTGTGGAGTAGTCATATTGGCAGCTGATGGAAAGTACTCCATCAGCACTTAAACCAATGAGAGACGAAGACAGATGGGCCTAGATGGAGATAAGTAAAAGGGAACAAGCAGAATAATGAAAATAAGCCCATCGAATGCTGCAATTACCTACCTCTCCTGGTACAGAGCTGGTCATTCCCTGGATATAAGGGTAAATTTCTGCACGAATCAGATGATTACTTCAAAATAGTGCAGAGTCTGGGCCAAAGACACAGGTTTTCTGTTGCTATTGTTTCTAGGTTTTGTTTTGGGGAGGGAAAAATGCTGAGTTTTTAAACTGTCACAACTTGCAGTGTGGTGTTTCAGCCAGGGCTACTGATGGCATCCTGCTGCCAGCCTTGCTGGGATGTGCACTGTGTGAGAGACCTGGAGACTTTGTCGCATTGAACCATGTCTGTCTGTCTGTCCTCTCTCTGCTGATGTGGATTAATCCTAACTGATACTTACATAAGGGAAAGGGAGAAAGGGGAGAGCTATCTTTTTCAAAAGTATAATTCATAGAATCATAGACTGGTTTGGGTTGGAAGGGATCTAAAAGGTTATCTAGTTCAACCCCCTTGCCATGGGCAGGAACATCTTCCACTAGATTAGGTTGCTCAAAGCCCCATCCAATCTGGCCTGGAACACTTTCAGGGAGGGAGCATTCACAGCTACTCTGGGCAACCTGTTCCAGTGTCTCACCACCTTCACAATAAATAATTTATTCCTAATATCTAACCTAAACCTACCCTCTTTCAGATTAAAATTATCCCTTGTCCTATCACTACATTCCCTGTTAAAGACTCCCTCCCCGCCTTTCCAGTAGGCCCCCTTTAAGTACTGGAAGGCTGCTATGAGGTCTTCCCAGAGCCTTCTCTTCTCCAGGTCAAACAACCCCAACTCTCTCAGCCTAGCCTCATAGGGAAGGTGCTCCAGGCTCCTGATCATCTTTGTGGCCCTCCTCTGGACCCACTCATTCCTGTGAATGAGCTGACCTATACAATATTGGTATTGGAGGAAGACTTATAAAAATTATTTACAAATCAGCTCAACACTGTTCAGGTTTGACAGCCCTGTGTTTAAGTTATAGCAATACATATACAGTAGCATTATCACCAGTCATAAAGCAAGCATCTGCTGGCAGAATGTGGACTCAGCTATTGATACATGTATTGCATCAGTCTCTAGCAAAGAAAACATTAAACTGAAGTCTGTTCAGGAAGTGCTCTGTGGAATAAACAGAATAACTGCAGTCACATTCCTTGTCCAATGCCAATACCGTCTGTTAACTACAAGTATATGCCTGTTTCTTTTATGTATTACCACTGGGCCAGAAAAGATGGGAAAGGTTTATGGTTCCATGCACAGCTTGTGAACTCCGCAACTTGTTGCCCTGATCTTTTTCCTAGTTTTGAGGTTTTATAAACCTGTATAGAAGCTGTTTGCTTCTACCACCTTTCATTACTATGAAGTGGTCTACATGGAAATTTCTGGCTTGGATTCTTCTGCTACAGTTACCTTCTTTGCTTGTTCTGCTTCGTATTCCCACTCTCCCCTTTATCGCTACTTACTCAAAGGGGTCGCTGGGATCAGCTCTCTGGAGCTCTGGAGGAATCGGTATTCTTTTGTAGTACATTTCCCAGTCAAAAGCTCCTCGCATGGCATCCCCCGCCTGTGCCTCGTAGCCAAAGTGATTGTGGTCAATGACATCGATCATAGGACACACGATGGTTTTGTGGTTTAGTGCAATCTGGTCTGAAAAATGAAAGTAGAAAATAGGAAACGGCATGTCTAGTCAAGCCATCTATCATATTACTGCAAAGTGAATCCCACAGGTTTTCTGATGTTTGAAGATTGCTTGCTTTGTTCCCTATGGCCCCCAAATAATTTCATTTTTCAAATCTATATCAAACTTTTATCTAAAGTGGACTTAATGCAGTTGGGCAATGATTAGAAGCATTTACAGTTCTTTAAAGGGAAGTATATCCCTGTGAGACCCACAGGAGTCCAGTCATCTATATCTCTGTCACTTTGCTACTCTGAGCTGTCCCCAATCTGTCAGCTATGGAACAAGCCAGCAAGCAAAATGTAAAAATACTCCTTCAGCTGTGGGGAGTGTGTATGGCAAGCTCCTGTGAAAGATTTCTGTTCCTAAATGTGAATCTCAGCCCCTGCAACCATTCAGCCACTGTTCCTGTGGCTCTAGTGTGCATCAGCTTTGAGATCAAATGCTACAAATTAAAGACAAACTCCAACACAAAGAACAAAAGAGTGCTTGTATCCTTTTTTGGTACCGATCTTTGAGATATAAAGAAGGCCCCGCAGTATTATTATTATTCACCTGTTTTCTAAAGAAAGGAGTTGCGGGGTTTATTTTAAAAAAGACCTGTGAGTCTAAATCAAACTCCTGCCTCTATAGTAAGGGCTGGGTGGGCCTGAGTCTGCTTTGGTGAATGCTATTGCTTAATCCCATAGAGATCCACAGAAAAGAAAGAAAAGTAAAGAAGATATTCCAACTGCAAGAACTAGGCAGAAGAATAACGGTTTGAAATAAGGAAGTACACGGAAAATTTGTAGCTGTGTTGGCAAGAATGGACGGTAGAAAAATTACCTACAAACTGTTGAAAAAACCGAAATCTCAAAACTCGAGGTATAATAAAGCTTTTTCTCCAAACACTAGCCTAGATACTTTACAAAATGTAATACATTGTATGGCCTATGTGGAAAACTCAGGTTTTTCTTGGTTTTAAGGAATAGATTTCACTGGTGCTTGATAATACCCTAAAAAAATCAGAGGGATGAGTGTGGAACAAACACTTAGATAGGAAAGCAGGTAATACTGGTATAATAATTAATAATTTAGAAAAAAGATTGTGTTAGAAAAACTTCTGTAATCTTCATATCTATTCTTAGTTGTTGTTTAGAGACTGTCCAAATGGGGGAACAACGCTGACTGCTAGTGAGAAGTTACTGTGCCTGGAAGTTCAGCAATCCTTATCCTTTAACAGTGAAATAAATTTAAAGCACAGGCTCTCACAAAATTCTAGGAAACTCATCTCAGACATAATGGCTGCATTACTGCTGCTATTGCCAAATATAATTACATTCACTGGTATCCTGTGTTATCTGTAATCATTATGTAAAGTCTTTCCTGTGATGGTCTTGCTAATAGTTACAGGGCTTATAATAACCTGTCTCTGACCCACCCCCTTCCCCACCTAAATTGATTGGAGGAGAGAAATTAAATGGGATTGATTTGACTGGACCAGGTCATACATAGACTCCTAATACATTAGCATCCTTCTCTTGATCTTTAAAAGCTGTTGCCTTTAAACAGACTAAAGGATTGGAAATCGAGTCACATGCAGAGATAGCCAGGCAGAAAATTACTTGAGCAATGCTCAAACTCAATCACAATCTTCATTCCTACAACTCTGCAAGAATTCTGCAAGTAAGACGCTGCTTACCTGCCTGTTCCTGTGTGTTTCTGCAGAACTTACTTCTCAGCCCCAAAAATGTTTTAGATATGATGAGGAAGATCTTGACTTCTGAAGAAACCAGAGTGTTTGTAGTGGTGTACACCAAAAGGCAGAATAATAAAACTTGCAGCCTCAGTGTTTCCTTCAGTATGCCTAAAATAATAAATTTTGCATGCATATTTCTTAGGCTTAAATATAGCCCCAATATGAACTTAGGAAACAGAAAGAAGGGTTGTAGAGCTAGCTTACATTTCACAAGAGTGCTAGCATCATAGCTTTACAGACGTGAACATGCTGCTGCCTTTGCCAGCCACTGCTCTTTATCCCACCTGCTCCTAATACAAGGCACCGAAAGCCATGGCTAAAATGCCTTAGAGTTTCTTTTCCATTGCCTTTACTCATCATCCTCACAAATTCCTACTGGTCTGAAAATTTCCATGCGTTATTTCAATGCCTATATGCTGCAGATAAAGGGAAGAGCAGACAGATAAGTATCATCTCATATGTAGAAATCTTGCTGAATTGAGGCATTTGCCTAGCTTGGAGGCACCACCAAGACTCAATCAGATGAAGCCACGCATAAAAACAGCCTCAAGTAAGAAAGACAGATGGGTCCTTGTCATAGGAGACTTGCTTCTGAAGGGAGTGGAAGGTCCTATTTGCAGATGAGACCCACTACGCAGGGAAGTCTGCTGCCTCCCAGGAGCCAGGGTCAAGGACATTCAGAGAAATCTCCCTACCCTAGTTAAGCCCTCTGACTACTACCCATTGGTGGTCTTTCAGGTAGGCAGTGATGAGATTATAGCAAGTAGTTTGAGAGCAATGAAGAGGGATTTCAAGGGCTTGGGATGGCTGGTTAAGGGATCTGGAGCACAATAGTGTTCTCCTCTATCCCACCAGTTGCGGGGAGATCTGAGGTGATAAACAGAAAGAGCCAGCAGATCAATGCCTGGCTCAGAGACTGATGCCACAGGCAGAACTTTGGGTTTTTCAATCATGGATCAATTTACACTTCACCAGCTTTGGTGGCAACAGATGGGGTACATCTGTCTCAAAGGGGGAAAAGGTTCCTGGGGCAACAGCTAGCAGGGCTCGTAGACAGAGCTTTAAACTAGATTTGAAGCAGGAAGGGAGGGAAGGGAATGTAACACAACTCACTAGAGATGAGCCTGTGGGTGAAATGTCAACATTTGTGGGACAGTGTGCTAGCAAGACTCTTCGGAGCACTGTCCCAGTGGAGGTATGGAATGGAGTTCCATATAGCAACCAAGATGCAAGGCTTAATGACGGATTAGTAACCATGGAAGCTCCTGAAAATGGCCTGGTAGAAATTAGAACTTCTCCCTGTGAAAAGGTGGCAGGGCCTTTAGCCCAATTGAAGTGTGTCTACACCAATGCATGCAGCATGGGCAATAAGCAGGAGGAACTGGAAGCTATTGTTCATCAGGGTAACTACCATAGAGTAGCTACCACAGAAACATGGTGCAATGAGTCACACAACTGGAGTGCTGTCATAGATGAGTGTAAGCTCCTCAGAAGGGATAGGCAAGGAAGAAGAGGTGGTGGGGTGGCCATGTATGTTAGGGAATGCTATGACTGCCTAGAGATTAGCGACAGTGACAACAGGGTTGAGTGCCTATGGGTGAGAATCAAGAGAAAGGCCAACAACTCAGATATCATGGTTGGAGTTTGTTATAGACCACCTAACCAGGATGAAGGAATAGATAAAATATTCCATAGGCAGCTGGGAGAAGCCTCGCGTTCGCTTCCTTTTGTACTTGTGGGGGACTTCAACTTTCCAGATATCTGCTGGAAATATAACACAGCAGTGAGGGAACAGTCCTGGAGGTTACTGAAGTGTGTGGAAGATGACTTCCTGACACAGCTGGTGAAGGAGCTGACAAGGGAAGGTGCTCTGCTGGACCTGCTGTTTGCAAATGGAGAAGGTCTGGTGGGGGATGTGATGGTTGGAGGCTGTCTTGGGCACAGTGATCATGAAATGATAGAGTTTTCTGTCCTTGGAGAAGTAAGGAGGGGGGCTAGCAGAACTGCCACTTTGGACTTCTGGCAGGCAGACTTTGGCCTGTTTATGGACTTGGTTGGCAGAAACCCCTGGGAGGCCGTTCTGAAAGGCAAAGGAGTCCAGGAAGGCTGGACATTCTTCAAGAAGGAAATCTTAAAGGCACAAGACCAGGTCGTCCCCATATGTCGGAAAATGAGCCGGCGGGGAAGAAGACCAGCCTGGCTGAACAGAGAGCTCTGACTGGAGCTCAGGAAAAAGAAGAGAGTTTATGATCTTTGGAAGAAGGTGCAGGCATCTCAGGAGGAGTACAGGGCTACTGTGAGGCTGTGCAGGGAGAAAATTAGAAGGGCCAAAGTGCAGCTGGAACTTAATCTGGCTAGTGCTGTTAAAGACAATCAAAAAGGTTTGTATAAATTCACTAGCAACAAAAGGACTAAGGAGAGTCTCCACCCTTCAGTAGATGTGGGGGGAAACATAGTGACCAGGGATGAGGAAAAGACTGAGGTACTTAATGCCTTCTTTGCCTCAGTCTTT